>NC_057804.1:11432644-11435034 GCF_018294505.1 Triticum aestivum
ACAGTGAGTAATAGGCCACGAAACGGGCCAGAATCGGCAAAAACCGCGAGTGTTGATGATCGAGACGTAAACGCACCCTGGGGTTCGTCAATCGTGGAAATCACTCCGGGGCCCAAAACATTGACTAATAGTCCAAGAAACGGGCCAGAATCGGCCCAAACTATGAGTGTTGATGACCGACACGTAAGGGCACCTTGGGGTCCGACAACCATGGAAATCGATTTGGGAGCCCAAAATGGTGAGTAATAGTCCAGGAAACAGGCCAGAATCGGCCAAAACTGTGATTGTTGATGACCGACACGTAATCGCACCCCTGGGTTCGGCAATCGTGGAAATCACTCCGGGACCCCAAAACTGTGAATAATAGTCCAAGAAATGGGCCAGAATCGGCCCAAACTATGAGTGTTGATGACCATCACGTAAGCGCACCTTGGGGTTCCATAACCATGGAAATCGATTTGGTATCCCAAAATGGTGAGTAATTGTCCACGAAACAGGCCTGAATCGGCCAAAACCGTGAGTTTGATGACCGACACGGAAACGCACCCCGGGGTTCGTTAATCGTGGAAATCACTCTGGACCTCAAAACAGTGAATAATAGTCCACAAAACGGGCCAGAATCGGCAAAAACAGTGAGTGTTGATGACCAACACATATACGCACCCGGGGTTCCTTAATCGTGGAATTCGCTCCGGGACCCCAAAACAGTGACTAATAGTCCAAGAAACGGGCCAGAATCGGCCCAAACTATGAGTGTTGATGACCGACACGTAAGCGCACCTTGGGGCTCGACATTCATGGAAATCGATTTGGGACCCCAAAACGGTGAGTAATAGTCCATGAAACGGGCCAGAATTGGCCAAAACTGTGATTGTTGATGACCGACACATAAGCGCACCCTAGTGTTCGGCAATCGGGGAAATCACTCCGGGACCCCAGAACTGAGAAATAATTCAAGAAACGGGCCAGAATCGGCCCAAACTGCAATTGTTGATGACAGACATGTAAGCGCTCCTTGGGGTTTGGCAACCATGAAAATTGCTTTGGGATCCCAAAACAGTGAGTAATAGGCCACCAAACGGGCCAAAATCGACAAAAACCGCGAGTATTGATGACCGACACATAAACGCACCCCGGGGTTCATCAATCGTGGAAAGCACCCCGGGACTGAAAAACAGTGAGTAATAGTCCAAGAAACGGGTCAAAATCGGCCAAAACTGTGACCCTTGATGGCCGACACGTAGGCCCTTCAAAAACTATGGAAATCGCTTCGGGGCCCCAAAACGATGAATAATAGTCCATGAAACGGGTCAGAATTGGCCAAAATTGTGAGTGTTGATGACCGACACGTAAGCGCACCTTGGGGTTCCACAACCATGGAAATTGATTTGGGATCCCAAAACGGTGAGTAATAGTCCACGAAACATGTCTGAATTGGACAAAACAGTGATTGTTGATGACCGACACGTAAGTGCACCCTAGGGTTCGGCAATCGTGGAAATCACTCCGGGACCCCGAAACTGAGAAATATTCCAAGAAACGAGCCAGAATCGGCCCAAACTGTGATTGTTGATGACAGACATGTAAGCGCTCCTTGGGGTTTGACAACCATCGAAATCGCTTTGGATCCCAAAACGGTGAGTAATAGGCCACGAAACGGGCCAGAATCGGCAAAAACCGCGAGTGTTAATGATCACTCCGGGACCCCAAAACCTTGACTAATAGTCCAAGAAACGGGCCAGAATTGGCCCAAACTATGAGTGTTGATGACCGACACGCAAGCGCACCTTGGGGTTCGACATGCATGGAAATCGATTTGGGACCCTAAAACGGTGAGTAATAGTCCACAAAATGGGTCAGAATTGGCCAAAACTGTGATTGTTGATGACCGACACATAAGCGCACCCCAGGGTTCGGCAATCGTGGAAATCACTCCGGCACCCCAAAACTGAGAAATAGTTCAAGAAACGGGCCAGAATCGGCCCAAACTGCGATTGTTGATGATAGACATGTAAGCGCTCCTTAGGGTTTGACATCCATGAAAATTGCTTTGGGATCCCAAAACAGTGAGTAATAGGCCACAAAACGGGCCAGAATCGGCAAAAACCGCGAGTGTTGATGATCGAGACGTAAACGCACCCTGGGGTTCGTCAATCGTGGAAATCACTCCGGGGCCCAAAACATTGACTAATAGTCCATGAAACGGGCCAGAATCGGCCCAAACTATGAGTGTTGATGACCGACACGTAAGCGCACCTTGGGGTCCGACAACCATGGAAATCGATTTGGGAGCCCAAAATGGTGAGTAATAGTCCAGGAAACAGGCCAGAATCGGCCAAAACTGTGATTGTTGATGACCGACACGTAATCGCACCCCTGGGTTCGGCAAT
>NC_057804.1:11438154-11438503 GCF_018294505.1 Triticum aestivum
AAGAAACGGGCCAGAATCGGCCAAAACTGCGACTATTGATGGCCGACACGTAGGCCCTTCAAAAACTATGGAAATCGCTTCGGGGCCCCAAAACGATGAATAATAGTCCACGAAACGGGTCAGAATTGGCCAAAACTGTGAGTGTTGATGGCCGACACGTAAGCGCAGCTTGGGGTTCCACAACCATGGAAATTGATTTGGGATCCCATAACGGTGAGTAATAGTCCACGAAACGGGTCAGGATTGGCAAAAACTGTGATTGTTGATGACCGACACGTAAGCGCACCCCAGGGTTAGGCAATCGTGGAAATCACTCTAGGAACCCAAAACTGAGAAATAGTCCAAGAAA
>NC_057804.1:11438602-11450482 GCF_018294505.1 Triticum aestivum
ACGTAAGCGCAGCTTGGGGTTCCACAACCATGGAAATTGATTTGGGATCCCAAAACGGTGAGTAATAGTCCACGAAACGGGTCAGGATTGGCAAAAACTGTGATTGTTGATGACCGACACGTAAGCGCACCCCAGGGTTAGGCAATCGTGGAAATCACTCTAGGAACCCAAAACTGAGAAATAGTCCAAGAAACGGGCCAGAATCGGCCCAAACTGCGATTGTTGTAGACAAACATGTAAGCGCTCCTTAGGGTTTGACATCGATGTAAATCGCTTTGGGATCCCAAAACGTTGGGTAATAGGCCACGAAACGGGCAAGAATCAGCAAAAACCGCGAGTGTTAATGACCGACACGTAAACGCACCCTGGGGTTCGCCATTCATGGAAATCATTCCGGGATCCCAAAACATTGACTAATTGTCCAAGAAACGGGTCAGAATCGGCCCAAACTATGAGTGTTGATGACCGACACGTAAGCGAACCTTGGGGTTCGACAACCACGGAAATCGATTTGGGACCCCAAAATGGTGAGTAATAGTCCAAGAAACGGGCCAGAATCAGCGAAAACTGTGATTGTTGATGACCGACACGTAATCGCACCCCTGGGTTCGGCAATCGTGGAAATCACTCCGGGACCCCAAAACTGTGAATAATAGTCCAAGAAACGGGCCAGAATCGGCCCAAACTATGAGTGTTGATGACTGACACGTAAGCGCACCTTGGGGTTCCATAACCATGGAAATCGATTTGGTATCCCAAAATGGTGAGTAATTGTCCACGAAACAGGCCTGAATCTGCAAAAACCGTGAGTGTTGATGACCGACACGGAAACGCACTCCAGGGTTCGTTAATCGTGGAAATCACTCTGGACCTCGAAACAGTGAATAATAGTCCACAAAATGGGCCAGAATCGGCCAAAACAGTGAGCGTTGATGACCGACACATATACGCACCCGGGGTTCCTTAATCGTGGAATTCGCTCCGGGACCCCAAAATAGTGACTAATAGTCCAAGAAACGGGCCAGAATCGGCCCAAACTATGAGTGTTGATGATCGACACGTAAGCGCACCTTGGGGTTCGACATTCATGGAAATCGATTTGGGACCCCAAAATGGTGAGTAATAGTCCACGAAACGGGCCAAAATTGGCCAAAACTATGATTGTTGATGATCGACACGTAAGTGCACCCAAGGGTTCGGCAATCGTGGAAATCACTCCGGGACCCCAAAACAGAGAAATAGTTCAAGAAACGGGCCAGAATCGGCCCAAACTGCGATTGTTGATGACAGACATGTAAGCGCTCCTTAGGGTTTGACAACCATCGAAATCGCTTTGGGATCCCAAAACGGTGAGTAATAGGCCACGAAACGGGCCAGAATCGGCAAAAACCGCGAGTGTTGATGACCGACACGTAAACGCACCCCGGGGTTCATCAATCGTGGAAATCACTCCGGTACCCCAAAACAGTGAGTAATAGTCAAAGAAACGGGCCAGAATCGGCCAAAACTGCGACTATTGATGGCCGACACGTAGGCCCTTCAAAAACTATGGAAATCGCTTCGGGGCCCCAAAACGATGAATAATAGTCCACGAAACGGGTCAGAATTGGCCAAAACTGTGAGTGTTGATGGCCGACACGTAAGCGCAGCTTGGGGTTCCACAACCATGGAAATTGATTTGGGATCCCATAACGGTGAGTAATAGTCCACGAAACGGGTCAGGATTGGCAAAAACTGTGATTGTTGATGACCGACACGTAAGCGCACCCCAGGGTTAGGCAATCGTGGAAATCACTCTAGGAACCCAAAACTGAGAAATAGTCCAAGAAATGGGCCAGAATCGGCCCAAACTACGATTGTTGTAGAAAAACATGTAAGCGCTCCTTGGGGTTTGACATCCATGTAAATCGCTTTGGGATCCCAAAACGTTGGGTAATAGGCCACGAAACGGGCAAGAATCAGCAAAAACCACGAGTGTTAATGACCGACACGTAAACGCACCCTGGGGTTCGTCATTCATGGAAATCACTCCGGGATCCCAAAACATTGACTAATTGTCCAAGAAACGGGTCAGAATCGGCCCAAACTATGAGTGTTGATGACCGACACGTAAGCGCACCTTGGGGTTCGACAACCATGGAAATCGATTTGGGACCCCAAAATGGTGAGTAATAGTCCAAGAAACGGGCCAGAATCAGCAAAAACTGTGATTGTTGATGACCGACACGTAATCGCACCCCTGGGTTTGGCAATCGTGGAAATCACTCCGGGACCCCAAAACTGTGAATAATAGTCCAAGAAACGGGCCAGAATCGGCCCACACTATGAGTGTTGATGACTGACACGTAAGCGCACCTTGGGGTTCCATAACCATGGAAATCGATTTGGTATCCCAAAATGGTGAGTAATTGTCCACGAAACAGGCCTGAATCGGCAAAAACCATGAGTGTTGATGACCGACACGGAAACGCACTCCAGGGTTCGTTAATCGTGGAAATCACTCTAGACCTCGAAACAGTGAATAATAGTCCACAAAATGGGCCAGAATCGGCCAAAACAGTGAGTGTTGATGACCGACACATATACGCACCCGGGGTTCCTTAATCGTGGAATTCGCTCCGGGACCCCAAAATAGTGACTAATAGTCCAAGAAACGGGCCAGAATCGGCCCAAACTATGAGTGTTGATGATCGACACGTAAGCGCACCTTGGGGTTCGACATTCATGGAAATCGATTTGGGACCCCAAAATGGTGAGTAATAGTCCACGAAACGGGCCAAAATTGGCCAAAACTATGATTGTTGATGATCGACACGTAAGTGCACCCAAGGGTTCGGCAATCGTGGAAATCACTCCGGGACCCCAAAACTGAGAAATAGTTCAAGAAACGGGCCAGAATCGGCCCAAACTGCGATTGTTGATGACAGACATGTAAGCGCTCCTTAGGGTTTGACAACCATCGAAATCGCTTTGGGATCCCAAAACGGTGAGTAATAGGCCACGAAACGGGCCAGAATCGGCAAAAACCGCGAGTGTTGATGACCGACACGTAAACGCACCCCGGGGTTCATCAATCGTGGAAATCACTCCGGTACCCCAAAACAGTGAGTAATAGTCCAAGAAACGGGCCAGAATCGGCCAAAACTGCGACTATTGATGGCCGACACGTAGGCCCTTCAAAAACTATGGAAATCGCTTCGGGGCCCCAAAACGATGAATAATAGTCCACGAAACGGGTCAGAATTGGCCAAAACTGTGAGTGTTGATGGCCGACACGTAAGCGCAGCTTGGGGTTCCACAACCATGGAAATTGATTTGGGATCCCATAACGGTGAGTAATAGTCCACGAAACGGGTCAGGATTGGCAAAAACTGTGATTGTTGATGACCGACACGTAAGCGCACCCCAGGGTTAGGCAATCGTGGAAATCACTCTAGGAACCCAAAACTGAGAAATAGTCCAAGAAACGGGCCAGAATCGGCCCAAACTGCGATTGTTGTAGAAAAACATGTAAGCGCTCCTTGGGGTTTGACATCCATGTAAATCGCTTTGGGATCCCAAAACGTTGGGTAATAGGCCACGAAACGGGCAAGAATCAGCAAAAACCGCGAGTGTTAATGACCGACACGTAAACGCACCCTGGAGTTCGTCATTCATGGAAATCACTCCGGGATCCCAAAACATTGACTAATTGTCCAAGAAACGGGTCAGAATCGGCCCAAACTATGAGTGTTGATGACCGACACGTAAGCGCACCTTGGGGTTCGACAACCATGGAAATCGATTTGGGACCCCAAAATGGTGAGCAATAGTCCAAGAAACGGGCCAGAATCAGCGAAAACTGTGATTGTTGATGACCGACACGTAATCGCACCCCTGGGTTCGGCAATCGTGGAAATCACTCCGGGACCCCAAAACTGTGAATAATAGTCCAAGAAACGGGCCAGAATCGGCCCAAACTATGAGTGTTGATGACTGACACGTAAGCGCACCTTGGGGTTCCATAACCATGGAAATCGATTTGGTATCCCAAAATGGTGAGTAATTGTCCACGAAACAGGCCTGAATCGGCAAAAACCGTGAGTGTTGATGACCGACACGGAAACGCACTCCAGGGTTCGTTAATCGTGGAAATCACTCTGGACCTCGAAACAGTGAATAATAGTCCACAAAATGGGCCAGAATCGGCCAAAACAGTGAGTGTTGATGACCGACACATATACGCACCCGGGGTTCCTTAATCGTGGAATTCGCTCCGGGACCCCAAAATAGTGACTAATAGTCCAAGAAATGGGCCAGAATCGGCCCAAACTATGAGTGTTGATGATCGACACGTAAGCGCACCTTGGGGTTCGACATTCATGGAAATCGATTTGGGACCCCAAAATGGTGAGTAATAGTCCACGAAACGGGCCAAAATTGGCCAAAACTATGATTGTTGATGATCGACACGTAAGTGCACCCAAGGGTTCGGCCATCGTGGAAATCACTCCGGGACCCCAAAACTAAGAAATAGTTCAAGAAACGGGCCAGAATCGGCCCAAACTGCGATTGTTGATGACAGACATGTAAGCGCTCCTTAGGGTTTGACAACCATCGAAATCGCTTTGGGATCCCAAAACGGTGAGTAATAGGCCACGAAACGGGCCAGAATCGGCAAAAACCGCGAGTGTTGATGACCGACACGTAAACGCACCCCGGGGTTCATCAATCGTGGAAATCACTCCGGTACCCCAAAATAGTGAGTAATAGTCCAAGAAACGGGCCAGAATCGGCCAAAACTGCGACTATTGATGGCCGACACGTAGGCCCTTCAAAAACTATGGAAATCGCTTCGGGGCCCCAAAACAATGAATAATAGTCCACGAAACGGGTCAGAATTGGCCAAAACTGTGAGTGTTGATGGCCGACACGTAAGCGCGGCTTGGGGTTCCACAACCATGGAAATTGATTTGGGATCCCATAACGGTGAGTAATAGTCCACGAAACGGGTCAGGATTGGCAAAAACTGTGATTGTTGATGACCGACACGTAAGCGCACCCCAGGGTTAGGCAATCGTGGAAATCACTCTAGGAACCCAAAACTGAGAAATAGTCCAAGAAACGGGCCAGAATCGGCCCAAACTGCGATTGTTGTAGAAAAACATGTAAGCGCTCCTTGGGGTTTGACATCCATGTAAATTGCTTTGGGATCCCAAAACGTTGGGTAATAGGCCACGAAACGGGCAAGAATCAGCAAAAACCGCGAGTGTTAATGACCGACACGTAAACGCACCCTGGGGTTCGTCATTCATGGAAATCACTCCGGGATCCCAAAACATTGACTAATTGTCCAAGAAACGGGTCAGAATCGGCCCAAACTATGAGTGTTGATGACCGACACGTAAGCGCACCTTGGGGTTCGACAACCATGGAAATCGATTTGGGACCCCAAAATGGTGAGTAATAGTCCAAGAAACGGGCCAGAATCAGCGAAAACTGTGATTGTTGATGACCAACACGTAATCGCACCCCTGGGTTCGGCAATCGTGGAAATCACTCCGGGACCCCAAAACTGTGAATAATAGTCCAAGAAACGGGCCAGAATCGGCCCAAACTATGAGTGTTGATGACTGACACGTAAGCGCACCTTGGGGTTCCATAACCATGGAAATCGATTTGGTATCCCAAAATGGTGAGTAATTGTCCACGAAACAGGCCTGAATCGGCAAAAACCGTGAGTGTTGATGACCGACACGGAAACGCACTCCAGGGTTCGTTAATCGTGGAAATCACTCTGGACCTCGAAACAGTGAATAATAGTCCACAAAATGGGCCAGAATCGGCCAAAACAGTGAGTGTTGATGACCGACACATATACGCACCCGGGGTTCCTTAATCGTGGAATTCGCTCCGGGACCCCAAAATAGTGACTAATAGTCCAAGAAACGGGCCAGAATCGGCCCAAACTATGAGTGTTGATGATCGACACGTAAGCGCACCTTGGGGTTCGACATTCATGGAAATCGATTTGGGACCCCAAAATGGTGAGTAATAGTCCACGAAACGGGCCAAAATTGGCCAAAACTATGATTGTTGATGATCGACACGTAAGTGCACCCAAGGGTTCGGCAATCGTGGAAATCACTCCGGGACCCCAAAACTGAGAAATAGTTCAAGAAACGGGCCAGAATCGGCCCAAACTGCGATTGTTGATGACAGACATGTAAGCGCTCCTTAGGGTTTGACAACCATCGAAATCGCTTTGGGATCCCAAAACGGTGAGTAATAGGCCACGAAACGGGCCAGAATCGGCAAAAACCGCGAGTGTTGATGACCGACACGTAAACGCACCCCGGGGTTCATCAATCGTGGAAATCACTCCGGTACCCCAAAACAGTGAGTAATAGTCCAAGAAACGGGCCAGAATCGGCCAAAACTGCGACTATTGATGGCCGACACGTAGGCCCTTCAAAAACTATGGAAATCGCTTCGGGGCCCCAAAACGATGAATAATAGTCCACGAAACGGGTCAGAATTGGCCAAAACTGTGAGTGTTGATGGCCGACACGTAAGCGCAGCTTGGGGTTCCACAACCATGGAAATTGATTTGGGATCCCATAACGGTGAGTAATAGTCCACGAAACGGGTCAGGATTGGCAAAAACTGTGATTGTTGATGACCGACACGTAAGCGCACCCCAGGGTTAGGCAATCGTGGAAATCACTCTAGGAACCCAAAACTGAGAAATAGTCCAAGAAACGGGCCAGAATCGGCCCAAACTGCGATTGTTGTAGAAAAACATGTAAGCGCTCCTTGGGGTTTGACATCCATGTAAATCGCTTTGGGATCCCAAAACGTTGGGTAATAGGCCACGAAACGGGCAAGAATCAGCAAAAACCGCGAGTGTTAATGACCGACACGTAAACGCACCCTGGGGTTCGTCATTCATGGAAATCACTCCGGGATCCCAAAACATTGACTAATTGTCCAAGAAACGGGTCAGAATCGGCCCAAACTATGAGTGTTGATGACCGACACGTAAGCGCACCTTGGGGTTCGACAACCATGGAAATCGATTTGGGACCCCAAAATGGTGAGTAATAGTCCAAGAAACGGGCCAGAATCAGCGAAAACTGTGATTGTTGATGACCGACACGTAATCGCACCCCTGGGTTCGGCAATCATGGAAATCACTCCGGGACCCCAAAACTGTGAATAATAGTCCAAGAAACGGGCCAGAATCGGCCCAAACTATGAGTGTTGATGACTGACACGTAAGCGCACCTTGGGGTTCCATAACCATGGAAATCGATTTGGTATCCCAAAATGGTGAGTAATTGTCCACGAAACAGGCCTGAATCGGCAAAAACCGTGAGTGTTGATGACCGACACGGAAACGCACTCCAGGGTTCGTTAATCGTGGAAATCACTCTGGACCTCGAAACAGTGAATAATAGTCCACAAAATGGGCCAGAATCGGCCAAAACAGTGAGTGTTGATTACCGACACATATACGCACCCGGGGTTCCTTAATCGTGGAATTCGCTCCGGGACCCCAAAATAGTGACTAATAGTCCAAGAAACGGGCCAGAATCGGCCCAAACTATGAGTGTTGATGATCGACACGTAAGCGCACCTTGGGGTTCGACATTCATGGAAATCGATTTGGGACCCCAAAATGGTGAGTAATAGTCCACGAAACGGGCCAAAATTGGCCAAAACTATGATTGTTGATGATCGACACGTAAGTGCACCCAAGGGTTCGGCCATCGTGGAAATCACTCCGGGACCCCAAAACTAAGAAATAGTTCAAGAAACGGGCCAGAATCGGCCCAAACTGCGATTGTTGATGACAGACATGTAAGCGCTCCTTAGGGTTTGACAACCATCGAAATCGCTTTGGGATCCCAAAACGGTGAGTAATAGGCCACGAAACGGGCCAGAATCGGCAAAAACCGCGAGTGTTGATGACCGACACGTAAACGCACCCCGGGGTTCATCAATCGTGGAAATCACTCCGGTACCCCAAAACAGTGAGTAATAGTCCAAGAAACGGGCCAGAATCGGCCAAAACTGCGACTATTGATGGCCGACACGTAGGCCCTTCAAAAACTATGGAAATCGCTTCGGGGCCCCAAAACGATGAATAATAGTCCACGAAACGGGTCAGAATTGGCCAAAACTGTGAGTGTTGATGGCCGACACGTAAGCGTAGCTTGGGGTTCCACAACCATGGAAATTGATTTGGGATCCCAAAACGGTGAGTAATAGTCCACGAAACGGGTCAGGATTGGCAAAAACTGTGATTGTTGATGACCGACACGTAAGCGCAACCCAGGGTTCGGCAATCGTGGAAATCACTCCGGGACCCCAAAACTGAGAAATAGTTCAGGAAACGGGCCAGAATCGGCCCAAACTGCGATTGTTGATGACAGACATGTAAGCGCTCCTTGGGGTTTTAAACCATGAAAATTGCTTTGGGATCCCAAAACAGTGAGTAATAGGCCACCAAACGGGCCAGAATCGACAAAAACCGCGAGTGTTGATGACCGACACGTAAACGCACCCCGGGGTTCGTCAATCATGGAAAGCACCCCGGGACCGAAAAACAGTGAGTAATAGTCCAAGAAACGGGCCAGGATCGGCCAAAACTGTGACTGTTGATGGCCGACACGTAGGCCCTTCAAAAACTATAGAAATCGCTTCGGGGCCCCGAAACGATGAATGATAGTCCACGAAACGGGTCAGAATTGGCCAAAATTGTGAGTGTTGATGACCGACACGTAAGCGCACCTTGGGGTTCCACAACCATGGAAATTGATTTGGGATCCCAAAACGGTGAGTAATAGTCCACGAAACAGGTCAGAATTGGCCAAAATAGTGATTGTTGATGACCGACACGTAAGCGCACCCCAGGGTTCGGCAATCGTGGAAATCACTCCGGGACCCAAAACTGAGAAATAGTCCAAGAAACGGGCCAGAATCGGCCCAAACTGTGATTGTTGATGATAGACATGTAAGTGATCCTTAGGGTTTGACAACCATCGAAATCGCTTTGGGATCCCAAAATGGTGAGTTATAGGCCACGAAACGGGCCAGAATCGGCAAAAACCGCGAGTGTTAATGATCGAGACGTAAATGCACCCCGGGGTTCGTCAATCATGGAAATCACTCCGGGACCCCAAAACATTGACTAATAGTCCAAGAAACAGGCCAGAATCGGCCCAAACTATGAGTGTTGATGATCAACACGTAAGCGCACCTTGGGGTCCGACAACCATGGAAATCGATATGGGACCCCAAAATGGTGAGTAATAGTCCAGGAAACGGGCCAGAATCGGCCAAAACTGTAATTGTTGATGACCGACACGTAATCGCACCCCTGGATTCGGCAATCGGGGAAATCACTCCGGGACCCCAAAACTGTGAATAATAGTCCAAGAAACGGGCCAGAATCGGCCCAAACTATGAGTGTTGATGACCGACACGTAAGCGCACCTTGGGGTTCCATAACCATGGAAATCGATTTGGTATCCCAAAATGGTGAGTAATTGTCCACGAAACAGGCCTGAATCGGCAAAAACCGTGAGTGTTGATGACCGACACGGAAACGCACCCCGGGGTTCGTTAATCGTGGAAATCACTCCGGACCTCAAAACAGTGAATAATAGTCCACAAAATGGGCCAGAATCGGCAAAAACAGTGAGTTTTGATGACCGACACATATACGCACCCGGGGTTCCTTAATCGTGGAATTCGCTCTGGGACCCCAAAACAGTGACTAATAGTCCAAGAAACGGGCCAGAATCGGCCCAAACTATGAGTGTTGATGACCGACACGTAAGCGCACCTTGGGGCTCGACATTCATGGAAATCGATTTGGGACCCCAAAACGGTGAGTAATAGTCCACGAAACGGGCCAGAATTGGCCAAAACTGTGATTGTTGATGACCGACACATAAGCGCACCCCAGGGTTCGGCAATCATGGAAATCACTCCGGGACCCCAAAACTGAGAAATAATTCAAGAAACGGGCCAGAATCGGCCCAAACTGCGATTGTTGATGACAGACATGTAAGCGCTCCTTGGGGTTTGGCAACCATGAAAAGTGCTTTGGGATCCCAAAACAGTGAGTAAAAGGCCACCAAACGGGCCAAAATCGAGAAAAACCGCGAGTATTGATGACCGACACATAAACGCACCCCGGGGTTCGTCAATCGTGGAAAGCACCCCGGGACCGAAAAACAGTGAGTAATAGTCCAAGAAACGGGCCAAAATCGGCCAAAACTGCGACTGTTGATGGCCGACACATAGGCCCTTCAAAAACTATGGAAGTCGCTTCAGGGCCCCAAAACGATGAATAATAGTCCACGAAACGGGTCAGAATTGGACAAAATTGTGAGCGTTGATGACCGACACGTAAGCGCACCTTGGGGTTCCACAACCATGGAAATTGATTTGGGATCCCAAAACGGTGAGTAATAGTCCATGAAACGGGTCAGAATTGGCCAAAACTGTGATTGTTGATGACCGACACGTAAGCGCACCCCAGGGTTCGGCAATCGTGGAAATCACTCTGGACCCCAAAACTGAGAAATAGTCCAAGAGATGGGCCAGAATCGGCCCAAACTGCGATTGTTGATGACAGACATGTAAGCGCTCCTTGGGGTTTGACAACCATGGAAATCGCTTTGGGATCCCAAAACGGTGAGTAATAGGCCATGAAACGGGCCAGAATCGGGAAAAACCGCGAGTGTTAATGATGGAGATGTAAACGCACCCCGGGGTTCGTCAATCATGGAAATCACTCCGGAACCCCAAAACATTGACTAATAGTCCAAGAAACGGGCCAGAATCGGCCCAAACTATGAGTGTTGATGACCGACACGTAAGCGCACCTTGGGGTTCCACATCCATGGAAATCGATTTGGGACCCTAAAACGGTTAGTAATAGTCCACGAAACGGGTCAGAATTGGCCAAAACTGTGATTGTTGATGACCAACACGTAAGCGCACCCCAGGGTTCGGCAATCGTGAAAATCACTCCGGCACCCCAAAACTGAAAAATAGTTCAAGAAACGGGCCAGAATCGGCCCAAACTGTGATTGTTGATGACACACATGTAAATGCTCCTTGGGGTTTGACAACCATGAAAATTGCTTTGGGATCCCAAAACAGTGAGTAATAGGCCAGGAAACGGGCCCGAAACGGCAAAAACCGCGAGTGTTGATGACCGACACATAAACGCACCCCGGGGTTCGTCAATCGTGGAAATCACTCCGGTACCCCAAAACAGTGAGTAATAGTCCAAGAAACGGGCCAGAATCGGCCAAAACTGCGACTGTTGATGGCCGACATGTAAGCGCAGCTTGGGGTTCCACAACCATGGAAATTGATTTGGGATCCCAAAACGGTGAGTAATAGTCCACGAAACGGGTCAGGATTGGCAAAAACTGTGATTGTTGATGACCGACACGTAAGCGCAACCCAGGGTTCGGCAATCGTGGAAATCACTCCGGGACCCCAAAACTGAGAAATAGTTCAAGAAACGGGCCAGAATCGGCCCAAACTGCGATTGTTGAAGACAAACATGTAAGCGCTCCTTGGGGTTTGACAACCATGTAAATCGCTTTGGGATCCCAAAACGTTGGGTAATAGGCCACGAAACGGGCCAGAATCGGCTAAAACCGTGAGTGTTAATGACCGACACGTAAACGCACCCTGGGGTTCGTCATTCATGGAAATCACTCTGGGATCCCAAAACATTGACTAATTGTCCAAGAAACGGGTCAGAATCGGCCCAAGCTATGAGTGTTGATGAACGACACGTAAGCGCACCTTCGGGTTCGACAACCATGGAAATCGATTTGGGACCCCAAAATGGTGAGTAATAGTCCA
>NC_057804.1:11450707-11453898 GCF_018294505.1 Triticum aestivum
GTAATCGCACCCCTGGGTTCGGCAATCGTGGAAATCACTCCGGGACCCCAAAACTGTGAATGATAGTCCAAGAAACGGGCCAGAATCGGCCCAAACTATGAGTGTTGATGACCATCACGTAAGCGCACCTTGGGGTTCCATAACCATGGAAATCGATTTGGTATCCCAAAATGGTGAGTAATTGTCCACGAAACAGGCCTGAATCGGCAAAAACCGTGAGTGTTGATGACCGACACGGAAACGCACTCCGGGGTTCGTTAATCGTGGAAATCACTCTGGACCTAGAAACAGTGAATAATAGTCCACAAAATGGGCCAAAATCGGCCAAAACAGTGAGTGTTGATGACCGACACATATACGCACCCGGGGTTCCTTAATCGTGGAATTCGCTCCGGGACCCCAAAACAGTGACTAATAGTCAAAGAAATGGGCCAGAATCAGCACAAACTATGAGTGTTGATGACCGACACGTAAGCGCACCTTGGGGTTCGACATTCATGGAAATCGATTTGGGACCCCAAAACGGTGAGTAATAGTCCACGAAACGGGCCAGAGTTGGCCAAAACTGTGATTGTTGATGATCGACACGTAAGTGCACCCTAGGGTTCGGCAATCGTGGAAATCACTCCGGCACCCCAAAACTGAGAAATAGTTCAAAACAAGGGCCAGAATCGGCCCAAACTATGATTATTGATGACACACACGTAAGTGATCCTTGGGGTTTGCCAACCATGAAAATTGCTTTGGGATCCCAAAACAGTGAGTAATAGGCCACGAAACGGGCCAGAATCGGCAAAAACCGCGAGTGTTGATGACCGACACGTAAACGCACCCAGGGTTCGTCAATCGTGGAAATCACTCCGGTACCCCAAAACAGTGAGTAATAGTCCAAGAAACGGGCCAGCATCGGCCAAAACTGTGACTGTTGATGGCCGACACGTAGGCCCTTCAAAAACTATGGAAATCGCTTCGGGGCCCCAAAACGATGAATAATAGTCCACGAAATGGGTCAGAATTGGCCAAAACTGTGAGTGTTGATGGCCGACATGTAAGCGCAGCTTGGGGTTCAACAACCATGGAAATTGATTTGGGATCCCAAAACGGTGAGTAATAGTCCACGAAACGGGTCAGGATTGGCAAAAACTGTGATTGTTGATGACCGACACCTAAGCGCACCCCAGGGTTAGGCAATCGTGGAAATCACTCTAGGAACCCAAAACTGAGAAATAGTCCAAGAAACGGGCCAGAATCGGCCCAAACTGCGATTGTTGAAGACAAACATGTAAGTGCTCCTTGGGGTTTGACAACCATGTAAATTGCTTTGGGATCCCAGAACATTGGGTAATAGGCCACGAAACGGGCAAGAATCAGCAAAAACCGCGAGTTTTAATGACCGACACGTAAACGCACCCTGGGGTTCGTCATTCATGGAAATCACTCCGGGATCCCAAAACATTGACTAATTGTCCAAGAAACGTGTCAGAATCGTCCCAAACTATGAGTGTTGATGACCGACACGTAAGCGCACCTTGGGGTTCGACAACCATGGAAATCGATTTGGGACCCCAAAATGGTGAGTAATAGTCCAAGAAACGGGCCAGAATCGGTGAAAATTGTAATTGTTGATGACCGACAAGTAATCGCACCCCAGGGTTCGGCAATCGTGTTAATCACTCCGGGACCCCAAAACAGTTAATAATAGTCCAAGAAACGGGCCAGAATCGGCCCAAACTATGAGTGTTGATGACCAACACGTAAGCGCACCTTGGGGTTCCATAACCATGGAAATCGATTTGGTATGCCAAAATGGTGAGTAATTGTCCATGAAATAGGCCTGAATCGGCAAAAACCATGAGTGTTGATGACCGACACGGAAACACACTCCGGGGTTCGTTAATCGTGGAAATCACTCTGGACCTCGAAAAAGTGAATAATGGTCCACAAAATGGGCTAGAATCGGCCAAAAGAGTGAGTGTTGATGACCGACCCATATACGCACACGGGGTTCCTTAATCGTGGAATTCGCTCCGGGACCCCAAAACAGTGACTAATAGTCCAAGAAACGGGCCAGAATCGGCCCAAACTACAAGTGTTGATGACCGACACGTAAGCGCACCTTGGGGTTCGACATTCATGGAAATCGATTTGGGACTCCAAAATGGTGAGTAATAGTCCACGAAACGGGCCAGAATTGGCGAAAACTGTGATTGTTGATGATCGACACGTAAGTGCACCCCAGGGTTCGGCAATCGTGGAAATCACTCCGGGACCCCAAAACTGAGAAATAGTTCAAGAAACAGGCCAGAATCGGCCCAAACTGCGATTGTTGATGATAGACATGTAAGCGCTCCTTGGGGTTTGACAGCCATGAAAATTGCTTTGGGATTCCAAAACAGTGAGTAATAGGCCACCAAACGGGCCAGAATCGACAAAAACTGCGAGTATTGATGACCGACACATAAACGCACCCCGGGGTTCGTCAATCGTGGAAAGCACCCCGGGGTTCGTCAATCATGGAAATCACTTCGGGACCCCAAAACATTGACTAATAGTCCAAGAAACAGGCCAGAATCGGCCCAAACTATGAGTGTTGATGACCGACATGTAAGCGCACCTTGGGGTCCGACAACCATGGAAATCGATTTGGGACCCCAAAATGGTGAGTAATAGTCCAGGAAACGGGCCAGAATCGGCCAAAACTGTGATTGTTGATGACCGACACGTAATCGCACCCCTGGATACGGCAATCGTGGAAATCACTCCGGGACCCCAAAACTGTGAATAATAGTCCAAGAAACGGGCCAGAATCGGCCCAAACTATGAGTGTTGATGACCAACACGTAAGCGCACCTTGGGGTTCCATAACCATGGAAATCGATTTGGTATGCCAAAATGGTGAGTAATTGTCCATGAAATAGGCCTGAATCGGCAAAAACCATGAGTGTTGATGACCGACACGGAAACACACTCCGGGGTTCGTTAATCGTGGAAATCACTCTAGACCTCGAAAAAGTGAATAATGGTCCACAAAATGGGCTAGAATCGGCCAAAAGAGTGAGTGTTGATGACCGACCCATATACGCACACGGGGTTCCTTAATCGTGGAATTCGCTCCGGGACCCCAAAACAGTGACTAATAGTCCAAGAAACGGGCCAGAATCGGCCCAAACTACAAGTGTTGATGACCGACA
>NC_057804.1:11454666-11457489 GCF_018294505.1 Triticum aestivum
ATTCATGGAAATCGATTTGGGACCCCAAAACGGTGAGTAATAGTCCACGAAACGGGCCAGAATTGGCCAAAACTATGATTGTTGATGACCGACACATAAGCGCACCCCAGGGTTCGGCAATCGTGGAAATCACTGTGGGACCCCAAAACTGAGAAATAATTCAAGAAACGGGCCAGAATCGGCCCAAACTGCGATTGTTGATGACAGACATGTAAGCGCTCCTTGGGGTTTCACAACCATGAAAATTGCTTTGGGATCCCAAAACAGTGAGTAATAGGCCACCAAACGGGCCAAAATCGACAAAAACTGCGAGTATTGATGACCGACACATAAACGCACCACGGGGTTCGTCAATCATGGAAAGCACCCCGGGACCGAAAAACAGTGAGTAATAGTCCAAGAAACGGGCCAGAATCGGCCAAAACTGCGACTGTTGATGGCCGACACGTAGGCCCTTCAAAAACTATGGAAATCGCTTCAGGGCCCCGAAACGATGAATAATAGTCCACGAAACGGGTCATAATTGGCCAAAATTGTGAGTGTTGATGACCGACACGTAAGCGCACCTTGGGGTTCCACAACCATGGAAATTGATTTGGGATCCCAAAACGGTGAGTAATAGTCCACGAAATGGGTCAGAATTGGCCAAAACTGTGATTGTTGATGACCGACACGTAAGCGCACCCTAGGGTTCGGCAATCATGGAAATCATTCTGGGACCCCAAAACTGAGAAATAGTCCAAGAAATGGGCCAGAATCGGCCCAAACTGCGATTGTTGATGACAGACATGTAAGCGCTCCTTGGGGTTTGACAACCATGGAAATCGCTTTGGGATCCCAAAACGGTGAGTAATAGGCCACGAAACGGGCCAGAATCGGCAAAAACCGCGAGTGTTAATGATGGAGACATAAATGCACCCCGGGGTTCGTCAATCATGGAAATCACTCCGGGCCCCAAAACATTGACTAATAGTCCAAGAAACGGGACAGAATCGGCCCAAACTATGAGTGTTGATGACCGACACGTAAACGCACCTTGGGGTTCGACATCCATGGAAATCGATTTGGGACCCTAAAACGGTGAGTAATAGTCCACGAAACGGGTCAGAATTGGCCAAAACTGTGATTGTTGATGACCAACATGTAAGTACACCCCAGGGTTCGGCAATCGTGGAAATCACTCCGGCACCCCAAAACTGAGAAATAGTTCAAGACAAGGGCCAGAATCGGCCCAAACTATGATTATTGATGACACACACGTAAGTGCTCCTTGGGGTTTGACAACCATGAAAATTGCTTTGGGATCCCAAAACAGTGAGTAATAGGCCACGAAACGGGCCAGAATCGGCAAAAACCGCGAGTGTTGATGTCACATCCCTAGCTGCTGGTAGTGCTCTAGGCTAGCTCATGTGTGCATCATGTTTAAATTCTGAAATTTGAACTGAGGGAAATTGGAAGCCTTAAAACCCTAAATAAAAGAGGGGCAAGAAACCCTAAAATTGTAATCAGTAAATCCAAAATGCCCTAGAAATAGCTCTGACAATTTTGGCAAGAGTTATAAATCAAACCAAAATTTTGGGACATTTCTAAGGAATTTTTGGGCTCTGATTTTTAAATCAATATTTTATTTGAATTTGGAGTTATATTCATAATATATAATGAATATATTTTCAAATGACCTGAGATATTTTTGTATATGTGGAGAAGTCCATTAAGTGACTTAAAAATATCCAGGGGAGTTTTGGCACTGTTTTCAAATTCTATTTGAATTAAAATTCAGTGCCAATTAAATAAACAGAACAGAAATAGGAAAAAAACAGAGAGAAGGAGAGAAACCTTACCTGACGCTCACCTGGTAGCCCACCAGGCCCACCTGGCCAGCCCAGCCCATCTCCACCACCCCCCCTGTCGTCTTCCTCCCTGCCAGGAGGACGGACACCGCACGCACGCGCGCACGCGGAGGCCTCCACCTCCTGCTTCGCCGTGGCAGCCTCCCCGACTCCCTCGCGACGCCACGGAGACGCCCTCGACCCCCTCGACCACCTCTCTCTCTCTGGACCCCCTCCTCCTCCTCTGCGCTCCCTCCCTCTCGTCACTGAACGCACCTGAGAGCGCCGCTCGCCGTAGCCATGCCCACGGCCACCCCCTCTCCTCTCCGACGTGCTCCCGAGCTCCTGCACCTCGTCGCCAACCCCCTCACCGAGGCACGTGACCGGAAGAGCCCCGAAGCGCCGCCCCGACGTTTTTTCCCCCCCGGCCGCCGGAGATCGGCCTCGCCGTCCAGCTCGCTTCGACGCCTCCCCGGCCCCGTCGTCTGCACCGGCCAACTCCCCGTGAGCCCCTCTTTCTCCTCCCCCTAGTCACGTTGCTCAAGCTGCCCCCAAACCCCATTGGCCATCACAGCCGAGAGCTCGGCTCCGCCGGCCATGGCGCCGCCGTGGCCAGGGCCACCGCAGCCCGCGCCTGAGCACGTCACCGTGCTCGGTGAACCCCCAGGAGCACGTGGCACTCTTTGTTTTCTTTTTTAGTGCGCCGTAGCATCGCCCCCGATCGCGCCCGAACACCGGCCGCCGCGGAAGCGGACGCCGCCGTCGATCTGGGTCGTCTCCGGCGACCCCACTAGCTCCAGACGACGCGGACGAGGCTCGGGGTTCCAACGGTGCCATCCGCGCCTCGAACCGTGGCCTGTGCTGCGATTCCGCGCATCGCCGCCGTCTCGGACCTCGCCGGCGATTAGTCGCCGGCAGGTTCGACTGAGTTGACCAGGGGTTTGACCCCCCCCTGGGTCGATGACAGGTGGGGCCAGCCCCCTGTTAATTAGTT
>NC_057804.1:11457640-11464845 GCF_018294505.1 Triticum aestivum
TGCTGACACTGACCTGTGGGCCCTAGTGCCCTAATCCTTAATTAAACTAAACTAAACCCCCCCTGTTTAACCTGTGACGCTGACATATGGGTCCCACAGGTCAGTTTGACCTGGACGGCGCCCGTTGACCTGCTGACGTCACTATGAGGTCATGCTGACGCAATAATTTCTTTCTGGAATTAAAATAAATTAGGAAATAGTTTATAAATTCCAGAAAATGGTATAAACTTTTAAAAATCATAGAAATTCAACCATAACTCCAAATTAAATAATTTATATATGAAAAATTATCAGAAAAATTCAAGGAATCCATCTGTACCATTTTCATGCATGTTAGAACAACTTACCACTACTGTTTAGGGCAAATGAGGTGAATGACATTAAAATAACCACATATGGAGTTTGAATTTGAATCTTGGATTCAAACCAACTTCATTTAATCTGGTTTTAGGTGCATTAGCCCAAAACACATTCATATTGCCATTTCATAGAATGCATCATATTGTGCATTTCGTTGATCGTGTTTTTCTGTATTGCCGGTAATTGTCCCCTCTCGATAGGCGTGTACCGACGATGTGATCGATGACACCGATGAAGAGCTATATTATCTTCAGAAGTGCCAGGCAAGCAAAACCCCCTTGTTCATTCCGATAAAATCCCACTCTCTCGCTCCTGCTCTCTTTTACTGCATTAGGACAACAACGACATATTTGATACTTGCTGCGGTAGCTGAACCCTTTATCCTTTGCATGACCTGTCATTGCCACAGTAAATAGATGAAACCCACTAGCATGAGTAGGAGTTGTTTGAGCCCTAATGTGCCTACTCATTCATGCTTGTTGTCATGCCTGCTACTGCTTAGAGTTGAGTCAGGTCTGATTCATCGGGGATGAATCAGAGGCGTGTGAACATGTCCTACTGTGTGTGAGCTAAGTGTGTGAACACGATTTGGTAAAGGTAGCGGTGAGAGGCCATGTAGGAGTACATGGTGGGTTGTCTCATTGCAGCCGTCCTCAGGAACTGAGTTCTGTGTTTGTGATCCATGACCAGTTACTACCACACATTGGGTTCCGGTAACTCGACCCCTCTCGACTTATTAATCAACATGGTCTTTGTCCAGGAGTTGCAACTAGTTTCTGGCGTTTGTAGGTAGTGTTAGTAGTCTACCAAGTGGCACCCGGTACAGGTGGGCTTGGGACAGACTAGGCACAGTGGCACGGTGTACCAAGTGGCACCCGGTTGGTGGGCTTGGGAACCCTGCACACATCGTTTGGGGCCGTGAGCGACACCCCGGCCGGATCTCCTTGCGGATGGAACCCGAATAGGCAATAAACCTGGACTAGAGACTTGTTCGGTTAGTCAGGTCGTGGCCGACTCCCTCGCCCGGCTTCCGCTTGAAGGTTGCCGAGGTACAAGACGTGTACAGGGCGGTAAGTGGCGAGAGCGTGTGTGAAGAAGTACACCCTTGCAGGGTTAACATCATCTATTCGAATAGCCGGATTCCTCGGATATGGAAACTTGGACCCCATTGCATAGTTCATAGACAAGTGAAAGTGGATACTCTAAAATATGCAAGATAAGCGTGAGTGCTATGGATGGCGTTCTCGTAGGGAGACGGGAGCGGATCCATAATGGTGTATTGGTTGGTGAATATGTGGACTCGTGTGCGCTACCTCAAAAGAGTTACTTGCAGTCGTAGTTCAGGATAGCCACCGAGTCAAAGCTGGCTTGCTGCAGTCAAACTCCACCATCCCCTTTGTTGATAATGATGCATGTGTAGATAGATCTGATGTAAGTCTTGCTGGGTACATTTGTACTCACGTTTGCCTATTTTATGTTTTTGTAGAGAGACTTCGGTCTCATTAGTAGTTCCACGTGGACTTCGACATTTAGCTTGTTACCTCAGCTACGATCTTGTGCCCTCGGCAGGATCTGGTAGATAGTCAGGCTTTCAGCCTTTTCCATTTATAGACGTCTGTACTCAGACATGATAGCTTCCGCTTGTGCTTTGATTTGTATGCTCTGAGTGTTGGGTTATGAGACCCATGTTTGTAATATCTCGCTCCTCGGAGCCTATTGAATAAAATACTTGAGTCGTAGAGTCATGTTGTGATGCCATGTTGTATTTGCACATATCGAGCATATTGTGTGTATGTTATTGAAATGCTTGGTATGTGTGGGATCTGACCATCTAGTTGTTTATCTTTAGTAGCCTCTCTTACCGGGAAATGTCTCCTAGTGTTTCCACCGAGCCATGGTAGCTTGCTACTGCTCCGGAACACTTAGGCTGGCCGGCATGTGTCCTTCTTCGTGCCTGTGTCTGTCCCTTCGGGAAATGTCACGCGATGAATACTGGAGTCCTGTTAGCCCGCTACAGCCCGGTTCACCGGAGTCCTGCTAGCCCAGTGCTACAGCCTGGATTCACTCGCTGATGACCGACACGTTTGATGCTGGGTCATGGATGCCTGTCCCTGTAAGTCTGTGCCACTTGGGTTTACGACTAGCCATGTCAGCCCGGGCTCCTTATCATATGGATGCTAGCGACACTGTCATATAAGTGTGCCAAAAGGCGCAAACGGTCCCAGGCTAAGGTAAGGCGACACCCGTGGGAATACCGTGCGTGAGGCCGCAAAGTGATATGAGGTTTTACATGCTAGATCGATGTGACATTGAGTCGGGGTCCTGACAGCGTTGGTATCAGAGCTTGACTGCCTGTAGGATTACCAAGCCAAACTGGTCGAAGTTGAGTCTAGAAATGCTTTAGTTATATGTAAGGGAATTGATTGTGGGATGGAACGTAAGGCTCTTTTTACTCCTTATACCTTATGCCCTTCTGATCTGAGTCATCTTATCTTTCCTACGGGGATTAAGAACTAGGCTATCTCTTCTTTCTATCAGGATCACGTGTTACTAATCCGTAGACTTATAAGATTGTTGGATTTAAGCTTGAGTTCAGTTCCTACTACTTCTGTATGTTAATTTTGATCTCGAGACCTTGATATTGTGCTTCTGAGTGGTTATGCCACCATTTTGTGAATGTCTCAAATCTTTTCTGAGCATTTACAGCCGTTATGCTGTCCGAGTCATCCCAGGTTTCTAAGTAGTCTGATGCAATTGCAAATCCTTTCTTCCCGTTTCAATGTTCCCATGGGCCAGATTAACCACACTAATCAGTGAGTTGAGGTACTCCGTTACCTTGACATATATGTTGGAGATATTATTATGACCCTAGGTGTCTCAGGGGATCATCTAGTAATTTAGCCATGTTTGTGTCCCAGTGTGATGATTCTGGCCATCATTCTTGTAAGCATCCCGTGATGCTACTTAGTAGTAGGTATTCTATTCCTGGGTTTTGAACCCGAGATTCACTCTACTTACTTCATGTTGATAGTAATTGCTAGCGCCTTTAGGATATTAGTAACCTTTGTGATAGTCCTTGAAGTCCGTGGTATCTTCTTCTTCCAGATACCATGAACTACTTATGGCAGAAGTTCATCGTTGAACTGAAATATCACAACAGGATTATTCTTGAGGAGTTCTCCGGTCATAAATCGTGACTCTGCCAGTTCTACCTTTCTGCATGGGTTATCCGGAAGGAATATGTTGAACTCGTTCGACATGCTAATCCATGCATCCACAACTCAGAAAATCGTATGTTCCTTTGAGTTGTCCCTCCTTAGTTGTCTTCTGACCCTCGTCTATCAATTGATAGTTAGGAGTATGCGTGCATTCGTTCGTCGATGCCTATTACCCTTGTGGTCCGCCAGGCCATTCTATTTCAGAATGAATAGGAGAAACAAACTCCAGTACCTCATCCATATTTAGGATTGGGTCAAAGTAGTTGTGTTCCGCAGATCAAGTTACAATCCAGCTTCTGGTCTGCTCTACCCTGAAGTATTACCTTCTTTATGACAGGAATTTCATGAGAATTGCACCACCTTTTGTGAATTCTTGACATAGTGATACTTCTCGCCATCCTCTTTCATTCCTCGGTTCCGTGTTGTTGCAGCCGGAGTGCCGACAAGTGAATCATGATGTGTGAACTCAATACTCCTAGCAACCCCATTGCTTGGTAGTTAATGGACAATAATCTTATTCTAAGTATGTTGGTTATTGAATCACCATTCTAAGATAGATCGTGCTACCTAGTCCTTATTTCGGTGCACCCTTCGATTGATGAGTTAGGTTCTTCTCAAGTCCTCACTCATTTGATCATATCGTCTTGCCTCAAAAGCAAGATTGTTCTCGGGCTTAGTAACATATCGGTGGTTCGTGATTTTCCGAAGATCTTCTCGGAAGTATTACCAGGTTGTCACCTGACCGCCGTGTTGAGCTCGTGATCAAGTTGGTTTCTTGTGAACCACCTTCTCTCCAAGAATCGGTGTTAGATATCCCTGAGCTAGTTGGTTAAGCTAGACAACAACTTGGAGAATTGGAAGATAAAAGCTTGCCTGACCTAGTTCGTTCCAAAGGGATATTCTTGTGTAATGTGTATTGAAGAAAGATGATATCTTCATCGATTGGTCCCTGTGATCAGTTGCTGGACCTATTGTCTTATCAATCCTTTGATTTGAGTGTGGGCTATCGTCAAATCAAGTCAGAACCAACGATGTTCGTAATGTTGTCTTACTCGTGGTTGATCCCTCGAGCATACACCATTATATCCTTTGGTTCTGACCAATGCTATCATCGTGTTCACATGATGGTGGAAGTCCAGTGATATGGAAATTCCGATGAGTTGTTGTTGAGCCCATCAGCAGCATTTTGTCTCCCCCATGATTCATGTTGAACATCAACCTAGTGTTGGAAACTTTGTAAGCAATGCCTTCGTGTTCCGTTCATGAAGCCTATGCTTGGATGGAAGAAGTGACTTCCTCTAATTCATGTGCATTTGGTGCAAGTTCCCGCCGTGGGTTTGAGAAAGGTTTGTTTTGTTTCCTCTGGAATCGTCCCAAGTCAGTCATGCATGTGCAAAGTATACTATGGTTTGGTAGATTAATTACCTCCACTCCATATGCATTCCGTAGCACCCCAAGCCACTAATTGATTTGTTCAAGGAGAAGGAGTTCCTTCATAAGAGCTAATCCGGACTTATGAAAGAACTTTGATATCCTCAATGATGGTTCCCTACCAGAACTCGGTAGTATTTTATTGTAAGACTACCATGTGATCATGTTTGCCTGGAACAGCGTGTTCACACGTGCGTAGCAGAACCAGCTCATGCTTTGGAGCTTGCTATCGTAGTTCATTTCCCGAGAATCTCGCAACGTCATCTCGTCGATTTATGTTGCAAACTTTCATTTTTCTTCCTAGACTCGATGAGTCCGGAATATCCTGACACCAACCAGATCTGAGTCTCAGGCAGATATGATGGTTGGAATATTTCCCAAGAACTATAATATTGGTCCCTCGATAACCGGTAAAGTGGATGTCGTGGCCAACACACCCAGCCGGAAGACCTATCATTGTAGTATCTTGTTTGAGGAAGTTGGCCACCTCCCCATAAGGATTTCGTAGGATTTACCTCCGTAACTGTTCCTTATGGATTCTATTGTTCCCGAAGTCCGACCTTTTACTTGATGTTCTAGTTATCAAACCATATCTATGAATGGGATACGCTAGCACATCAAGGAGAACATTAGAAGCGGAGTGCTAAATGTCTCTCGGTCGATCATCCAGATTTTGTTTCCTTGGCCTCGCTAAGGTGAAATCTGAGAAAGTGCTATCTTCCTTTGTTTCTGCATCATCCATCATCATTCATCACGGTAGTATGTTGTGTGGTCAGCACCCTTGACACGGATGTTGATACAACCTTGATGATTGTGGAAATGCTCAAGTTCTTGAGAGCACGCACAAGCGCTATGTGTTATCATTGGCACTAACTGGGATTCCTCTCAGTTTCCTCGGAAATGCTATGACCCTTTCAAACAGTGAATCCACTCTCTATTGTTGGGTTCTTCCCCAGTTACCAGAATCATTCCCAGCATTTGCATTTTGTTCCCAGCTTGCACCGCCAATGCGCCATTCTACCATGGGTCTCATCCATTTCCGGTGATAAGCAAATTCATCCATTACGTTGTCTTCAACAAGGTAATCCACATCATCCAAGTCCAAGTATGCCATTCTACTGACCCCCTCCACACGATCGCTTGAGAATTGCCTTAGGCTGGTATAAAGGTTTTCAATGATCTCTGAATCAAAGGTAATTCTTTTTGCCACTTAAGGAAATAATCTACGAATCACCCTCCTCCAGGATGTTTCGTCGTGGTATCATGGCAACTCAACTCCTCGCTACGTTGACAACCGTTTACCACCTTCTTAGGTGTGGAATTGTTGTCTACCTAGTGAACCTTCGTCATCTGCAACACTCCATCCCTCTAGAGGTATGCTTCATCTCTCAGTTTGAGAGATGTTGCTATGACACATTCCGGGAGTTAATCCTGAGTTGTTCAACCTTCGAGAAGACCGATCCTTCTAGAGTTTTCCTTTCCTCTTCTTGTCATGATTAGCTGGAGTTCTCAGAGCAAGACGACAAGACAAAGATGGTGTTCAAATCAACGTTCATTTGAAGTGCAACCTGGATCGCGAAGATTATACTAGTTGCGTTTTCCCCTTCACCTTACCCTACGCTTGAATCTCGGGACAAGATTTTTGTTTAGTGGGGGTGAGTTGTCACATCCCTAGCTGCTGGTAGTGCTCTAGGCTAGCTCATGTGTGCATCATGTTTAAATTCTGAAATTTGAACTGAGGGAAATTGGAAGCCTCAAAACCCTAAATAAAAGAGGGGCAAGAAACCCTAAAATTGCAATCAGTAAATCCAAAATGCCCTAGAAATAGCTCTGACAATTTTGGCAAGAGTTATAAATCAAACCAAAATTTTGGGACATTTCTAAGGAATTTTTGGGCTCTGATTTTTAAATCAATATTTTATTTGAATTTGGAGTTATATTCATAATATATAATGAATATATTTTCAAATGACCTGAGATATTTTTGTATATGTGGAGAAGTCCATTAAGTGACTTAAAAATATCCAGGGGAGTTTTGGCACTGTTTTCAAATTCTGTTTGAATTAAAATTCAGTGCCAATTAAATAAACAGAACAGAAATAGGAAAAAACAGAGAGAGGGAGAGAAACCTTACCTGGCGCTCACCTGGTAGCCCACCAGGCCCACCTGGCCAGCCCAGCCCATCTCCACCCCCCC
>NC_057804.1:11465180-11484038 GCF_018294505.1 Triticum aestivum
ATGACCACGGCCACCCCCTCTCCTCTCCGACGTGCTCCCGAGCTCCTGCACCTCGTCGCCAACCCCCTCACCGAGCCACGTGACCGAAAGAGCCCCGAAGCGCCGCCCCGACGTTTTTTTTTTCCCGGCCGCCGGAGATCGGCCTCGCCGTCCCGCTCGCTTCGATGCCTCCCCGGCCCCGTCGTCTGCACCGGCCAACTCCCCGTGAGCCCCTCTTTCTCCTCCCCCTAGTCACGTTGCTCAAGCTGCCCACAAACCCCGTTGGCCATCACAGTCGAGAGCTCGGCTCCACCGGCCATGGCGCCGCCGTGGCCAGGGCCACCGCAGCCCGCGCCTGAGCACGTCACCGTGCTCGGTGAACCCCCAGGAGCACGTGGCACTCTTCGTTTTCTTTTTTAGTGCGCCGTAGCATCGCCCCCGATCGCGCCCGAACCCCGGCCGCCGCGGAAGCGGACGCCGCCGTCGATCTGGGTCATCTCCGGTGACCCCACTAGCTCCAGACGACGCGGACGAGGCTCAGGGTTCCAACGGTGCCATTCGTGCCTCGAACCGTGGCCTGTGCTGCGATTCCGCGCATCGCCGCCGTCTCGGACCTCGCCGGCAGGTTCGACTGAGTTGACCAGGGGTTTGACCCCCCCTGGGTCGATGACAGGTGGGGCCAGCCCCCTGTTAATTAGTTTAGTTTAATTTAATTTAATTACCCCCCCCCCCTGCTGACACTGACCTGTGGGCCCTAGTGCCCTAATCCTTAATTAAACTAAACTAAACCCCCCCTGTTTAACCTGTGACGCTGACATATGGGTCCCACAGGTCAGTTTGACCTGGACGGCGCCCGTTGACCTGCTGCGTCACTATGAGGTCATGCTGACGCAATAATTTCTTTCTGGAATTAAAATAAATTAGGAAATAATTTATAAATTCCAGAAAATGGTATAAACTTCTAAAAATCATAGAAATTCAACCGTAACTCCAAATTAAATAATTTATATATGAAAAATTATCAGAAAAATTCAAGAAATCCATCTGTACCGTTTTCATGCATGTGAGAACAACTTATCACTACTGTTTAGGGCAAATGAGGTGAATGACATTTAAATAACCACATATGGAGTTTGAATTTGAATCTTGGATTCAAACCAACTTCATTTAATCTGGTTTTAGGTGCATTAGCCCAAAACACATTCATATTGCCATGTCATAGCATGCATCATATTGTGCATTGCATTGATCGTGTTTTTCTGTATTGCCGGTAATTGTCCCCTCTCGATAGGCGTGTACCGACGATGTGATCGATGACACCGATGAAGAGCTATATTATCTTCAGAAGTGCCAGGCAAGCAAAACCCCCTTGTTCATTCCGATAAAATCCCACTCTCTCGCTCCTGCTCTCTTTTACTGCATTAGGACAACAACGACATATTTGATACTTGCTGCGGTAGCTGAACCCTTTATCCTTTGCATGACCTGTCATTGCCACAGTAAATAGATGAAACCCACTAGCATGAGTAGGAGTTGTTTGAGCCCTGATGTGCCTACTCATTCATGCTTGTTGTCATGCCTGCTACTGCTTAGAGTTGAGTCAGGTCTGATTCATCGGGGATGAATCAGAGGCGTGTGAACATGTCCTACTGTGTGTGAGCTAAGTGTGTGAACACGATTTGGTAAAGGTAGCGGTGAGAGGCCATGTAGGAGTACATGGTGGGTTGTCTCATTGCAGCCGTCCTCAGGAACTGAGTTCTGTGTTTGTGATCCATGACCAGTTACTACCACACATTGGGTTCCGGTAACTCGACCCCTCTCGACTTATTAATCAACATGATCTTTGTCCAGGAGTTGCAACTAGTTTCTGGCGTTTGTAGGTAGTGTTAGTAGTCTACCAAGTGGCACCCGGTACAGGTGGGCTTGGGACAGACTAGGCACAGTGGCACGGTGTACCAAGTGGCACCCGGTTGGTGGGCTTGGGAACCCTGCACACATCGTTTGGGCCGTGAGCGACACCCCGGCCGGATCTCCTTGCGGATGGAACCCGAATAGGCGATAAACCTGGACTAGAGACTTGTTCGGTTAGTCAGGTCGTGGCCGACTCCCTCGCCCGGCTTCCGCTTGAAGGTTGCCGAGGTACAAGACGTGTACAGGGCGGTAAGTGGCGAGAGCGTGTGTGAAGAAGTACACCCCTGCAGGGTTAACATCATCTATTCGAATAGCCGGATTCCTCGGATATGGAAACTTGGACCCCATTGCATAGTTCATAGACAAGTGAAAGTGGATACTCTAAAATACGCAAGATAAGCGTGAGTGCTATGGATGGCGTTCTCGTAGGGAGACGGGAGCGGATCCATAATGGTGTATTGGTTGGTGAATATGTGGACTCGTGTGCGCTACCTCAAAAGAGTTACTTGCAGTCGTAGTTCAGGATAGCCACCGAGTCAAAGCTGGCTTGCTGCAGTCAAACTCCACCATCCCCTTTGTTGATAATGATGCATGTGTAGATAGATCTGATGTAAGTCTTGCTGGGTACATTTGTACTCACGTTTGCCTATTTTATGTTTTTGTAGAGAGACTTCGGTCTCATTAGTAGTTCCACGTGGACTTCGACGTTTAGCTTGTTACCTTAGCTACGATCTTGTGCCCTCGGCAGGATCTGGTAGATAGTCAGGCTTTCAGCCTTTTCCATTTATAGACGTCTGTACTCAGACATGATAGCTTCCGCTTGTGCTTTGATTTGTATGCTCTGAGTGTTGGGTTATGAGACCCATGTTTGTAATATCTGGCTCCTCGGAGCCTATTGAATAAAATACTTGAGTCGTAGAGTCATGTTGTGATGCCATGTTGTATTTGCACATATCGAGCATATTGTGTGTATGTTATTGAAATGCTTGGTATGTGTGGGATCTGACCATCTAGTTGTTTATCTTTAGTAGCCTCTCTTACCGGGAAATGTCTCCTAGTGTTTCCACCGAGCCATGGTAGCTTGCTACTGCTCCGGAACACTTAGGCTGGCCGGCATGTGTCCTTCTTCGTTCCTGTGTCTGTCCCTTCGGGGAAATGTCACGCGATGAATACTGGAGTCCTGTTAGCCCGCTACAGCCCGGTTCACCGGAGTCCTGCTAGCCCAGTGCTACAGCCTGGATTCACTCGCTGATGACCGACACGTTCGATGCTGGGTCATGGATGCCTGTCCCTGTAAGTCTGTGCCACTTGGGTTTACGACTAGCCATGTCAGCACGGGCTCCTTATCATATGGATGCTAGCGACACTGTCATATACGTGTGCCAAAAGGCGCAAACGGTCCCGGGCTAAGGTAAGGCGACACCCGTGGGAATACCGTGCGTGAGGCCGCAAAGTGATATGAGGTGTTACATGCTAGATCGATGTGACATTGAGTCGGGGTCCTGACAGTTGATGACCGACACGTAAACGCACCCGGGGTTCGTCAATCGTGGAAATCACTCCGGTACCCCAAAACAGTGAGTAATAGTCCAAGAAACGGGCCAGCATCGGCCAAAACTGCGACTGTTGATGGCCGACGCGTAGGCCCTTCAAAAACTATGGAAATCGCTTCGGGGCCCCAAAACGATGAATAATAGTCCACGAAACGGGTCAGAATTGGCCAAAACTGTGAGTGTTGATGGCCGACATGTAAGCGCAGCTTGGGGTTCAACAACCATGGAAATTGATTTGGGATCCCAAAACGGTGAGTTATAGTCCACGAAACGGGTCAGGATTGGCAAAAACTATGATTGTTGATGACCGACACCTAAGCGCACCCCAGGGTTAGGCAATCGTGGAAATCACTCTAGGAACCCAAACCTGAGAAATAGTCCAAGAAACGGGCCAGAATCGGCCCAAACTGCGATTGTTGAAGACAAACATGTAAGCGCTCCTTGGGGATTGACAACCATGTAAATCGCTTTGGGATCCCAGAACATTGGGTAATAGGCCACGAAACGGGCAAGAATCAGCAAAAACCGTGAGTTTTAATGACCGACACGTAAACGCACCCTGGGGTTCGTCATTCATGGAAATCACTCCGGGATCCCAAAACATTGACTAATTGTCCAAGAAACGGGTCAGAATCGTCCCAAACTATGAGTGTTGATGACCGACACGTAAGCGCACCTTGGGGTTTGACAACCATGGAAATCGATTTGGGACCCCAAAATGGTGAGTAATAGTCCAAGAAACGGGCCAGAATCGGTGAAAACTGTAATTGTTGATGACCGACACGTAATCGCACCCCAGGGTTTGGCAATCGTGTTAATCACTCCGGGACCCCAAAACAGTTAATAATAGTCCAAGAAACGGGCCAGAATCGGCCCAAACTATGAGTGTTGATGACCGACACGTAAGCGCACCTTGGGGTTCCATAACCATGGAAATCGATTTGGTATCCCAAAATGGTGAGTAATTGTCCATGAAATAGGCCTGAATCGGCAAAAACCGTGAGTGTTGAGGACCGACACGGAAACGCACTCCGGGGTTCGTTAATCGTGGAAATCACTCTGGACCTTGAAAAAGTGAATAATAGTCCACAAAATGGGCTAGAATCGGCCAAAAGAGTGAGTGTTGATGACCGACACATATACGCACACGGGGTTCCTTAATCGTGGAATTCGCTCTGGGACCCCAAAACAGTGACTAATAGTCCAAGAAACGGGCCAGAATCGGCCCAAACTATGAGTGTTGATGACCGACACGTAAGCGCACCTTGGGGTTCGACATTCATGGAAATCGATTTGGGACTCCAAAATGGTGAGTAATAGTCCACGAAACGGGCCAGAATTGGCCAAAACTGTGATTGTTGACGATCGACACGTAAGTGCACCCCAGGGTTCGGCAATCGTGGAAATCACTCCGGGACCCCAAAACTGAGAAATAGTTCAAGAAACAGGCCAGAATCGGCCCAAACTGCGATTGTTGATGATAGACATGTAAGCGCTCCTTGGGGTTTGACAACCATGAAAATTGCTTTGGGATCCCAAAACAGTGAGTAATAGGCCACCAAACGGGCCAGAATCGACAAAAACCGCGAGTGTTGATGACCGACACGTAAACGCACCCCGGGGTTCGTCAATCGTGGAAAGCACCCCGGGACCGAAAAATAGTGAGTAATAGTCCAAGAAACGGGCTAGAATCGGCCAAAACTGCGACTGTTGATGGCCGACACGTAGGCCCTTCAAAAACTATGGAAAATGCTTCGAGGCCTCAAAACGATGAATAATAGTCCACGAAACGGGTCAGAATTGGCCAAAATTGTAAGTGTTGATGACCGACACGTAAGCGCACCTTGGGGTTCCACAACAATGGAAATTGATTTGGGATCCCAAAATGGTGAGTAATAGTCCACGAAACGGGTCAGAATTGGCCAAAACTGTGATTGTTGATGACCGACGCGTAAGCGCACCCCAGGGACCCCAAAACTGAGAAATGGTCCAAGAAACGGGCCAGAATCGCCCAAAATGTGATTATTGATGACAGACATGTAAGCGCTCCTTTGGGTTTGACAACCATGCAAATCGCTTTGGGATCCCAAAACGGTGAGTAATAGGTCACGAAACAGGCCAGAATCGGCAAAAACCGCGAGTGTTAATGATCGAGACGTAAACGCACCCCGGGGTTCGTCAATCATGGAAAGCACTCCGGGACCCCAAAACAGTGAGTAATAGTCCAAGAAACGGGCCAGAATCGGCCCAAACTATGAATGTTGATGACCAACACGTAAGCGCACCTTGGGGTTCGACATCCATGGAAATTGATTTGGGACCCTAAAACGGTGACTAATAGTCCACAAAATGGGTCAGAATTGGCCAAAACTATGATTGTTGATGACCGACACGTAAGCACACCCCAGGGTTCGGCAATCGTGGAAATCACTCCGGCACCCCAAAACTGAGAAATAGTTCAAGAAACGGGCCAAAATCGGCCCAAACTGCGATTGTTGATGACAGACATGTAAGCGCTCCTTGGGATTTGACAACCATGAAAATTGCTTTGGGATCCCAAAACAGTGAGTAATAGGCCACGAAACGGGCCAGAACCAGCAAAAACCGCGAGTGTTGATGACCGACACATAAACGCACCCCGGGGTTCGTCAATCGTGGAAATCACTCTGGGACCCCAAAACAATGAGTAACAGTCCCAGAAACGGGCCAGAATCGGCCAAAACTGCGACTGTTGATGGCCGACACGTAGGCCCTTCAAAAACTATGGAAATCGCTTCGGGGGCCCAAAACGATGAATAATAGTCCACGAAACAGGTCAGAATTGGCCAAAACTATGAGTGTTGATGGCCGACACGTGACCGCATCTTGGGGTTCCACAACCATGGAAATTGATTTGCGATCCCAAAGGGTGAGTAATAGTCCATGAAACGGGTCAGGATTGGCCAAAACTATGATTGTTGATGATCGACACGTAAGCGCACCCCAGGGTTCGACAATCGTGGAAATCATTCTCGGACCCCAAAACTGAGAAATAGTCCAAGAAACGGGCCAGAATCGGCCCAAACTGCGATTATTGAAGACAGACATGTAAGCGCTCCTTGGGGTTTGACAACCACGTAAATCGCTTTGGGATCCCAAAACGGTGGGTAATAGGCCACGAAACGGGCCAGAATCGGCAAAAATCGCGAGTGTTAATGACCGACACGTAAACGCACCCCGGGGTTCGTCTTTCACGGAAATCACTCTGGCATCCCACAAAATTGACTAATAGTTCAAGAAACGGGCCAGAATCGGCCCAAACTGTGAGTGTTGATGACCGACACGTAAGCGCACCTTGGGGTTCGACAACCATGGAAATCGATTTGGGACCCCAAAATGGTGAGTAATAGTCCAAGAAAAGGGCCAGAATCGGCCAAAATTGTGATTGTTGATGACCGACATGTAAGCGCACCCCTGGATTCGGCAATCGTGGAAATCACTCCGGGACCCCAAAACTGTGAATAATAGTCCAAGAAACGGGCCAGAATCGGCCCAAACTATGAGTGTTGATGACCGACACGTAAGCGCACCTTGGGGTTCCATAACCATGGAAATCGATTTGGTATCCCAAAATGGTGAGTAATTGTCCACGAAACAGGCCTGAATCGGCCAAAATCGTGAGTGTTGATGACCGACACGGAAACGCACCCTGGGGTTCGTTAATCGTGGAAATCACTCTGGACCTCAAAACAGTGAATAATAGCTCACATAATGGGCCCGAATCGGCCAAAACAGTGAGTGTCGATGACCGACACATAAACGTACCCGGGGTTCCTTAATCCCGGAATTCGCTCCGGGGACCTAAAACAGTGACCAATAGTCCAAGAAACGGGCCAGAATCTGCCCAAACTATGAGTGTTGATGACCGACACGTAAGCGCACCTTGGGGTTCGACAATCGTGGAAATCATTCTCGGACCCCAAAACTGAGAAATAGTCCAAGAAACGGGCCAGAATCGGCCCAAACTGCGATTATTGAAGACAGACATGTAAGCGCTCCTTGGGGTTTGACAACCATGTAAATCGCTTTGGGATCCCAAAACGGTGGGTAATAGGCCACGAAATGGGCCAGAATCGGCAAAAATCGTGAGTGTTAATGACCGACACGTAAACGCACCCCGGGGTTCGTCTTTCATGGAAATCACTCCGGCATCCCACAACATTGACTAATAGTCCAAGAAACGGGCCAAAATCGGCCCAAATTATGAGTGTTGATGACCAACACGTAAGCGCACCTTGGGGATCAACAACCATGGAAATCGATTTGGGACCCCAAAATGGTGAGTAATAGTCCAAGAAAAGGGCCAGAATCGGCCAAAACTGTGATTGTTGATGACCGACACGTAAGCGCACCCCTGGATTCGGCAATCGTGGAAATCACTCCGGGACCCCAAAACTGTGAATAATAGTCCATGAAACGGGCCAGAATCGGCCCAAACTATGAGTGTTGATGACCGACACGTAAGCGCACCTTGGGGTTCCATAACCATGGAAATCGATTTGGTATCCCAAAATGGTGAGTAATTGTCCACGAAACAGGCCTGAATCGGCCAAAACCGTGAGTGTTGATGACCGACACGGAAACGCACCCCAGGGTTCGTTAATCGTGGAAATCACTCTGGACCTCAAAACGGTGAATAATAGTCCAGAAAATGGGCCAGAATCGGCAAAAACAGTGAGTGTTGATGACCGACACATATACGCACCCGGGGTTCCTTAATCATGGAATTCGCTCTGGGACCCTAAAACAGTGACTAATAGTCCAAGAAACGGGCCAGAAACGGGCCAGAAACGGCCCAAACTATGAGTGTTGATCACCGACACATAAGCGCACCTTGGGGTTCGAAATTCATGGAAATCGATTTGGGACCCCAAAACGGTGAGTAATAGTCCACGAAACGGGCCAGAATTGGCCAAAACTGTGATTGTTGATGACCGACACATAAGCGCACCCCAGGGTTCGGCAATCATGGAAATCACTCCGGGACCCCACAACTGAGAAATAGTTCAAGGAACGGGCCAGAATCGCCCCAAACTGCGATTGTTGATGACAGACATGTAAGCGCTCCTTGGGATTTATCAACCATGAAAGTTGCTTGGGGATCCCAAAACAGTGAGTAATAGGCCACCAAATGGGCCAAAATCGACAAAAACCGCGAGTGTTGATGACCGACACATAAACGCACCCCGGGGTTCGTCGATCGTGGAAAGCACCCCTGGACCGAAAAACAGTGAATAATAGTCCAAGAAACGGGCCATACGACTGTTGATGGCCGACACGTAGGTCCTTCAAAAACTATGGAAATCGCTTCAGGGCCCCAAAATGATGAATAATAGTCCACGAAATGGGTCAGAATTGGCCAAAATTGTGAGTGTTGATGACCGACACGTAAGCGCACCTTGGCTTCCACAACCATGGAAATTGATTTGGGATCCCAAAACGGTGAGTAATAGTCCACGAAACGGGTCGGAGTTGGCCAAAACTGTGATTGTTGATGACCGACACGTAAGTGCACCCCAGGGTTCGGCAATCGTGGAAATCACTCTGGGACCCCAAAACTGAGAAATAGTCCAAGAAATGGGCTAGAATCGGCCCAAACTGCGATTGTTGATGACAGACATGTAAGCGCTCCTTGGGGTTTGACAACCATGGAAATCGCTTTGGGATCCCAAAACGGTGAGTAATAGGCCACGAAACGGGCCAGAATCGGCAAAAACCGCGAGTGTTAATGATCGAGACGTAAACGCACCCCGGGGTTCGTCAATCATGGAAATCACTCCGGGACCCCAAAACATTGACTAATAGTCCAAGAAACGGGCCAGAATCGGCCCAAACTATGAGTGTTGATGACCGACACGTAAGCGCACCTTGGGGTTCGACATCCATGGAAATCGATTTGGGACCCTAAAACGGTGAGTAATAGTCCACGAATCGGGTCAGAATTGGCCAAAACTGTGATTGTTGATGACCGACACGTAAGCGCACCCCAGGGCTCGGCAATCGTGGAAATCACTCCGGCACCCCAAAACTGAGAAATAGTTCAAGAAACGGGCCAGAATCGGCCCAAACTGTGATTGTTGATGACACACATGTAATTGCTCCTTGGGGTTTGACAACCATGAAAATTGCTTTGGGATCCCAAAACAGTGAGTAATAGGCCACGAAACGGGCCAGAATCAGCAAAAACGGCGAGTGTTGATGACCGACACGTAAACGCACCCCGGGGTTCGTCAATCATGGAAATCACTCCGGGACCCCAAAACAGTGAGTAACAGTCCAAGAAACGGGCCAGAATCGGCCAAAACTGCGACTGTTGATGGACGACGTGTAGGCCCTTCAAAAACTATGGAAATCGCTTCGGGGCCCCAAAACAATGAATAATAGTCAACGAAATGGGTCAGAATTGGCCAAAACTATGAGTGTTGATTGCCGACACGTAACCGCATCTTGGGGTTCCACAACCATGGAAATTGATTTGGGATCCCAAAACGGTGAGTAATAGTCCACGAAACGGGTCAGGATTGGCCAAAACTGTGATGTTGATGATCGACACGTAATCGCACCCCAGGGTTCGACAATCGTGGAAATCATTCTGGGACCCCAAAACTGAGAAATAGTCCAAGAAACGGGCCAGAATCGGCCCAAACTGCGATTATTGAAGACAGACATGTAAGCGCTCCTTGGGGTTTGACAACCATGTAAATCGCTTTGGGATCCCAAAACGGTGGGTAATAGGCCACGAAATGGGCCAGAATCGGTAAAAATCGCGAGTGTTAATGACCGACACGTAAACGCACCCCGGGGTTCGTCTTTCACGGAAATCACTCCGCATCCCACAACATTGACTAATAGTCCAAGAAACGGGCCAGAATCGGCCCAAACTATGAGTGTTGATGACCGACACGTAAGCGCACCTTGGGGTTCGACATTCATGGAAATCGATATGGGACCCCAAAACGGTGAGTAATAGTCCATGAAACGGGCCAGAATTGGCCAAAACTGTGATTGTTGATGAACGACACGTAAGCGCACCCCTGGAGTCGGCAATCGTGGAAATCACTCCGGGACCCCAAACTGTGAATAATACTCCAAGAAACGGGCCAGAATCGGCCCAAACTATGAGTGTTGATGACCGACATGTAAGCGCACCTTGGGGTTCCATAACCATGGAAATCGATTTGGTATCCCAAAATGGTGAGCAATTGTCCACGAAACAGGTCTGAATCGGCCAGAACCGTGAGTGTTGATGACCGACACGGAAACGCACCCCGGGGTTCGTTAATCGTGGAAATCAATCTGGACCTCAAAACAGTGAATAATAGTCCACAAGATGGGCCAGAATCGGCAAAAACAGTGAGTGTTGATGACCGACACATATACGCACCCAGGGTTCCTTAATCGTGGAATTTGCTCTGGGACCCCAAAACAGTGACTAATAGTCCAAGAAACGGGCCAGAATCGGCCCAAACTATGAGTGTTGATGACCGACACGTAAGCGCACCTTGGGGTTCGACATTCATGGAAATTGATTTGGAACCCCAAAACGGTGAGTAATAGTCCACGAAACGGGCCAGAATTGGCCAAAATTGTGATTGTTGATGACCGACACATAAGCGCACCCCAGGGTTCGGCAATCGTGGGAATCACTCCGGGACCCCAAAACTGAGAAATAGTTCAAGAAACAGGCCAGAATCGGCCCAAACTGTGATTGTTAATGACAGACATGTAAGCGCTCCTTGGGGTTTGACAACCATGAAAATTGCTTTGGGATCCCAAAACAGTGAGTAATAGGCCACCAAACAGGCCAAAATCAACAAAAACCGCGAGTGTTGATGACCGACACATAAACGCACCCCGGGGTTCGTCAATCGTGGAAAGCACCCCGGGACCGAAAAACAGTGAGTAATAGTCCAAGAAACAGGCCAGAATCGGCCAAAACTGCGACTGTTGATGGCCGACACGTAGGCCCTTCAAAAACTATGGAAATCGCTTCGGGGCCCCAAAACGATGACTAATAGTCCACGAAACGGGTCAGAATTGGCAAAAATTGTGAGTGTTGATGACCGACACGTAAGCGCACCTTGGGGTTCCACAACCATGGAAATTCATTTGGGATCCCAAAACGGTGAGTGATAGTCCACGAAATGGGTCAGTATTGGCCAAAACTGTGATTGTTGATGACCGACACGTAAGCGCACCCCAGGGTTCGGCAATCGTGGAAATCACTCCGGCACCCCAAAACTGAGAAACAGTTCAAGAAACGGACCAGAATTGGCCCAAACTACGATTGTTGATGACAGACATGTAAGTGCTCCTTGGGGTTTGACAACCATGAAAATTGCTTTGGGATCCCAAAACAGTGAGTAATAGGCCACGAAACGGGCGAGAATCGGCAAAAACCGCGAGTGTTGATGACCGACACGTAAACGCACCCCGGGGTTCGTCAATTGTGGAAATCACTCTGGGACCCCAAAACAGTGAGTAATAGTCCAAGAAATGGGCCAGAATCGGCCAAAACTGCGACTGTTGATGGCCGACAGGAAGGCCCTTCAAAAACTATGGAAATCGCTTCGGACCACAAAACGAGGAATAATAGTCCACGAAACGGGTCAGAATTGGCCAAAACGATGAGTGTTGATGGCCGACACGTAACTGCACCTTAGGGTTCCACAACCATGGAAATTGATTTGGGATCCCAAAACGGTGAGTAATAGTCCACGAAACGGGTAAGGATTGGCCAAAACTGTCATTGTTGATGACCGACACGTAAGCGCACCCTAGGGTTCAGCAATCGTGGAAATCATTCTGGGACCCCAAAACTGAGAAGTAGTCCAAGAAACGGGCCAGAATCGGCCCAAACTGCGATTGTTGAAGACAGACATGTAAGCGCTCCTTGGGGTTTGGCAACCATGGAAATCGCTTTGGGATCCCAAAACGGTGAGTAATAGGCCACGAAACGGGCCAGAATCAGCAAAAACCGCGAGTGTTGATGACCGACACGTAAACGCACCACGGGGTTCGTCAATCGTTGAAATCACTCCGGGACCCCAAAACAGTGAGTAACAGTCCAAGAAATGGGCCAGAATCGGCCAAAATTGCGACTGTTGATGGCCGACACGTAGGCCCTTCAAAAACTATGGAAATTGCTTCGGAGCCCCAAAACGATGAATAATAGTCCACGAAACGGGTCAGAATTGGCCAAAACTATGAGTGTTGATGGCCGACAAGTAAGCGCATCTTGGGGTTCCACAACAATGAAAATTGATTTGGTATCCCAAAACGGTGAGTAATAGTCCACGAAACGGGTCAGGATTGGCCAAAACTGTGATTGTTGATGATCGAAACATAAGCGCACCCCAGGGTTCGACATCCATGGAAATCGATTTGGGACCCTAAAACGGTGAGTAATAGTCCGCGAAATGGGTCAGAATTGGCCAAAACTGTGATTGTTGATGACCGACACATAAGCGCACCAAAACTGTGATTGTCGTGGAAATCATTCTGGGACCCAAAACTGAGAAATAGTCCAAGAAACGGGCCAGAATCGGCCCAAACTGCGATTATTGAAGATAGACATGTAAGCGCTCCTTGGGGTTTGACAACCATGTAAATCGCTTTGGGATCCGAAAACGGTGGGTAATAGGCCACGAAACGGGCCAGAATCGGCAAAAATCGCGAATGTTAATGACCGACACGTAAACGCACCACGGGGTTCATCTTTCACGGAAATCACTCCGCATCCCACAACATTGACTAATAGTCCAAGAAACGGGCCAGAATCGGCCCAAACTATGAGTGTTGATGACCGACACGTAAGCGCACCTTGGGGTTCGACATTCATGGAAATCGATATAGGACCCCAAAATGGTGAGTAATAGTCCAAGAAACGGGCCAGAATCGGCCAAAACTATGATTGTTGATGACTGACATGTAATCAAACCCCGGGGTTCGGCATCGTTGAAATCACTCCGGGACCCCAAAACAGTGAATAATAGTCCAAGAAACGGGCCAGAATCGGCCCAAACTATGAGTGTTGATGACCGACATGTAAGCGCACCTTGGGGTTCCATAACCATGGAAATCGATTTGGTATCCCAAAATGGTGAGTAATTGTCCACGAAACAGGCCTGAATCGGCGAAAACCGTGAGTGTTGATGACCGACACGGAAACGCACCCCGGGGTTCATTAATCATGGAAATCACTCTGGACCTCAAAACAGTGAATAATAGTCCACAAAATGGGCCAGAATCGGCCGAATAGTGAGTGTTGATGATCGAAACATAAACGCACACGGGGTTCCTTAATCGTGGAATTCGCTCCGGGACCCCAAAACAGTGACTAATAGTCCAAGAAACGGGCCAAAATCGGCCCAAACTATGAGTGTTGATGACCGACACGTAAGCGCACCTTGGGGTTCGACATTCATGGAAATCGATTTGGGACCCCAAAACGGTGAGTAATAGTCCACGAAATGGGCCAGAATTGGCCAAAACTGTGATTGTTGATGACCGACACGTAAGCGCACCCCAGGGTTCGGCAATCGTGGAAATCACTCCGGGACCCCAAAACTGAGAAATTGTTCAAGAAACGGGCCAGAATCGGCCCAAACTGCGATTGTTGATGACAGACATGTAAGCGCTCCTTGGGGTTTGACAACCATGAAAATTGCTTTGGGATCCCAAAACAGTGAGTAATAGGCCACCAAACGGGCCAGAATCGACAAAAACCGCGAGTGTTGATGACTGACATGTAAACGCACCCTGGGGTTCGTCAATCGTGGAAAGCACTCCGGGACCGAAAAATAGTGACTAATAGTCCAAGAAACGGGCCAGAATCGGCCAAAACTGCGACTATTGATGGCCGACACATAGGCCCTTCAAAAACTATGGAAATCGCTTCGGGGCCCCAAAACGATGACTAATAGTCCACGAAACGGGTCAGAATTGGCCAAAATTGTGAGTGTTGATGATCGACACGTAAGCGCACCTTGGGGTTCCACAACCATGGAAATTCATTTGGGATCCCAAAATAGTGAGTGATAGTCCACGAAACGGGTCAGAATTGGCCAAAACTGTGATTGTTGATGACCGACACGTGAGCGCACCCCAGGGTTCGGCAATCGTGGAAATCACTCCGGGGCCCCAAAACTAAGAAATAGTCCAAGAAACGGGCCAGAATTGGCCCAAACTGCGATTGTTGATCACATACATGTTAGAGCTCCTTGGGGTTTGACAACCATGGAAATCGCTTTGGTATCCCAAAACGGTGAGTAATAGGCCACGAAACGGGCCAGAATCGGCAAAAACCGCGAGTGTTAATGATCGAGACGTAAACGCACCTCGGGGTTCGTCAATCATGGAAATCACTCCGGGAGCCCAAAACATTGACTAATAGTCCAAGAAACGGGCCAGAATCGGCCCAAACTATGAGTATTGATGACCGACACGTAAGCGCACCTTGGGGTTCGACATCCATGGAAATCGATTTGGCACCCAAAAACGGTGAGTAATAGTCCACAAAACGGGTCAGAATTGGCCAAAACTGTGATTGTTGATGACCGACATGTAAGCGCACCCCAGAGTTCGGCAATCGTGGAAATCACTCCAGCACCCCAAAACTGAGAAATAGTCCAAGAAACGGGCCAGAATTGGCCCAAACTGCGATTGTTGATCACATACATGTTAGAGCTCCTTGGGGTTTGACAACCATGGAAATCGCTTTGGTATCCCAAAACGGTGAGTAATAGGCCACGAAACGGGCCAGAATCGGCAAAAACCGCGAGTGTTAATGATCGAGACGTAAACGCACCTCGGGGTTCGTCAATCATGGAAATCACTCCGGGAGCCCAAAACATTGACTAATAGTCCAAGAAATGGGCCAGAATCGGCCCAAACTATGAGTATTGATGACCGACACGTAAGCGCACCTTGGGGTTCGACATCCATGGAAATCGATTTGGCACCCAAAAACGGTGAGTAATAGTCCACAAAACGGGTCAGAATTGGCCAAAACTGTGATTGTTGATGACCGACATGTAAGCGCACCCCAGAGTTCGGCAATCGTGGAAATCACTCCAGCACCCCAAAACTGAGAAATAGTCCAAGAAACGGGCCAGAATTGGCCCTATCTACGATTGTTGATGACAGACATGTAAGTGCTCCTTGGGGTTTGACAACCATGAAAATTGCTTTGGGATCCCAAAACAGTGAGTAATAGGCCACGAAACGGGCCAGAATCGGCAAAAACCGCGAGTGTTGATGACCGACACGTAAACGCAACCCGGGGTTCGTCAATTGTGGAAATCACTCCGGGACCCGAAAACAGTGAGTAATAGTCCAAGAAATGGGCCAGAATCGGCCAGAACTGCGACTATTGATGGCTGACAGGTAGGCCCTTCAAAAACTATGGAAATCGCTTCGGGGCCCCAAAACGATGCATAATAGTCCACGAAACGGGTAAGGATTGGCCAAAACTGTGATTGTTGATGACCGACAAGTAAGCGCACCCCAGGGTTCAGCAATCGTGGAAATCACTCTAGGACCCCAAAACTGAGAAATAGTCCAAGAAACGGGCCAGAATCGGCCTAAACTGCGATTGTTGAAGACAGACATGTAAGCGCTCCTTGGGGTTTCACAACCATGGAAATCGCTTTGGGATCCCAAAACGATGAGTAATAGGCCACGAAACGGGCCAGAATCGGGAAAAATCGCGAGTGTTAATGACCGACACGTAAACGCACCCCGGGGTTCGTCATTCATGGAAATCACTCCGGGATCCCAAAACATTGACTAATAGTCCAAGAAACGGGCCAGAATCGGCCCAAGCTATGAGTGTTGATGACCGACACGTAAGCGCACCTTGGGGTTCGACATTCATGGAAATCGATTTGGGACCCCAAAACGGTGAGTAATAGTCCATGAAACGGGCTACAATCGGCCAAAACTATGATTGTTGATGACCGACACGTAATCGCACCCCAGGGTTCGGCAATTGTGGAAATCACTCCGAGACCCCAAAACACTGAATGATAGTCCAAGAAACGGGCCAGAATCGGCCCAAACTATGAGTGTTGATGACCGACACGTAAGCGCACCTTGGGGTTCCATAACCATGGAAATCGATTTGGTATCCCAAAATGGTGAGTAATTGTCCACGAAACAGGCCTTAATCGGCCAAAACTGTGAGTGTTGATGACCGCCACAGAAACGCACCCTAGGGTTCGTTAATCGTGGAAATCACTCTGGACCTCAAAACAGTGAATAATAGTCCACAAAATGGGCCCGAGTCGGCCAAAACAGTGAGTGTCGATGACCGACACATAAACGCACCCGGGGTTCCTTAATCCCGGAATTCGCTCCGGGACCCTAAAACAGTGACTAATAGTCCAAGAAACAGGCCAGAATCGGCCCAAACAATGAGTGTTGATGACCGACACGTAAGCGCACCTTGGGGTTCGACATTCATGGAAATCGATTTGGGACCCCAAAACGGTGAGTAATAGTCCACGAAACGGGCCAGAATTGGCCAAAACTGTGATTGTTGATGACCGACACGTAAGCGCACCCCAGGGTTCGGCAATCGTGGAAATCACTCCGGGACCCCAAAGCTGAGAAATAGTTCAAGAAACGGGCCCGAATCGGCCCAAACTGCGATTGTTGATGACAGACATGTAAGCGCTACTTGGGGTTTGACAACCATGAAAATTGCTTTGGGATCCCAAAACAGTGAGTAATAGGCCACCAAACGGGCCAGAATCGACAAAAACCATGAGTGTTGATGACCGGCCATGAAACGGGCCAGAATCGGCAAAAACCGCGAGTGTTAATGATCAAGACATAAACGCACCCCGGGGTTCGTCAATCATGGAACTCACTCCGGGACCCCAAAACATTGACTAATAGTCCAAGAAACGGGCCAGAATCGGTCCAAACTATGAGTGTTGATGACCGACACATAAGCGCACCTTGGGGTTCGACATCCATGGAAATCGATTTGGGACCCTAAAACGGTGAGTAATAGTCCACGAAACAGGTCAGAATTGGCCAAAACTGTGATTGTTGATGACCGACACGTAAGCGCACCTCGGGGTTCAGCAATCGTGGAAATCACTCCGGCACCCTAAAACTGAGAAATAGTCCAAGAAACGGGCCAGAATCGGCCAAAACTGCGATTGTTGATGACAGACATGTAAGCTCTCCTTGGGGTTTGACAACCATGGAAATCGTATTGCGATCCCAAAACGGTGAGTAATAGGCCACGAAACGGGCCAGAATCAGCAAAAACCGCGAGTGTTAATGATGGAAATCTCTCCGGGACCCCAAAACATTGAGTAATAGTCCAAGAAATGGGCCAGAATCGGCCAAAACTACGACTGTTTATGGTTGACACATAGGCGGTTCAAAACTATGGAAATCGCTTCGGGGCCCCGAAACGATGAATAATAGTCCACGAAACGGGTCAGAACTGGCCAAAATTGCGAGCGTTGATGATCGACACGGGAACGCACCCTAGGTTACTTAATCGTGCAAATCACTCTGGACCCCAAAACAGTGAGTAATAGTCCATGAAACGGGCCAGAATCGGCCAAAACAGTGATTGTTGATGACCGACACGTAAGCGCACCCCAGGGTTCGGCAATCGTGGAAATCACTCCGGGACCCCAAAACTGAGAAATAGTTCAAGAAACAGGCCAAAATCGGCCCAAACTGCGATTGTTGATGACAGACATGGTAGCTCTCCTTGGGGTTTGACAACCATGAAAATTGCTTTGGGATCCCAAAACAGTGAGTAATAGGCGACGAAACAGGCCAGAATCGGCAAAAACCATAAGTGTTGATGACCGACACGTAAACGCACCCCGGGGTTCGTCAATCGTGGAAATAACTCTGAGACCCCAAACCAGTGAGTAATAGTCCAAGAAACGGGCCAGAATCGGCCAAAACTGCGACTATTGATGGCCGACACGTAGGCGCTTCAAAAACTATGGAAATCGCTTCGGGGCCCCAAAATGATGAATAATAGTCCACGAAACGGGTCAGAATTGTCCAAAACTATGAGTGTTGATGACCGACATGTAAGCGCACCTTGGGGTTCCACAACCATGGAAGTCGATTTGGGATCCCAAAACGGTGAGTAATTGTCCATCAATCAGTCCAGACTCGGCCAAAACAATGAGTGTTGATGACCGACATGGGAACGCACCCTGGGTTCTTTAATCATGGAAATCACTCTCGAACCCAAAACAGTGAGTAATGGTCCAAGAAACGGGCCAGAATCGGCCGAAACTGTGAGTGTTAATGACCGACACGTAAGCGCACCTAGGGTTTCAACAACTATGGAAATCGCTTCGGGACCAAAACAGTGACTAATAGTCCA
>NC_057804.1:11484267-11647631 GCF_018294505.1 Triticum aestivum
TGTTGATGACCGACACGTAAGCGCACCTAGGGGTTCGACAACCATGGAAATCGATTTGGGACCCCAAAACGGTGAGTAATAGTCCACGAAACGGGCCAGAATCGGCCAAAACTATGATTGTTGATGACCGACACGTAAGCGTACCCCAGGGTTCGGCAATCGTGGAAATCACTCGAGGACCCCAAAACTAAGAAATAGTCCAAGAAACTGGCCAGAATCGGCCCAAACCGTGATTGTTGATGACAGACATGTAAGCGCTCCTTGGGGTTTGACAACCATGGAAATCGCTTTGGGATCCCAAAACGGTGAGTAATAGGCCACGAAACAGGACAGAATCGACAAAAACCGCGAGCGTTGATGACCAACATGTAAACGCACGTCGGGGTTCATCAATCGTGGAAATCACTTTGGGACCCCAAAACAGTGAGTAATAGTCCAAGAAACGGGCCAGAATCGGCCAAAACTGCGACTGTTGATGGCCGACACGTAGGCGCTTCAAAAATTTGTGAAATCGCTTCGGGGCACCAAAACGATGAATAATAGTCCACGAAACGGGTCAGAATTGGCCAAAACGATGAGTGTTGATGACCGACACGTAAGCGCACCTTGGGGTTCCACAACCATGGAAATCGATTTGGATCCCAGAATGGTGAGTAATTGTCCATGAAATGGTCCAGAATCGGCCAAAACAGTGAATGTTGATGACCGACACGGGAACGCACCCTGGGGTTCGTTAATCATGGAAATCACTCTGGACCCCAAAACTGTGAGTGTTGATGACCGACACGTATGCACGCTCCGGGGTTCTTTAATCATGAAATTCAATCCGGGACCCCAAAACAGTGAGTAATAGTCCAAGAAATGCGCCAGAATCGGCCGAAACTGTGAGTGTTGATGACCGACATGTAAGCGCACCTTGGGTTTCAACAACTATGGAAATCGCTTCGGGACCCCAAAACAGTGAGTAATAGTCCAAGAAACGGGCCAGAATTGGCCCAAACTATGAGTGTTGATGACCGACACGTAAGCGCACCTTGGGGTTCGACAACCATGGCAATCGATTTGGGACCCCAAAACAGTGAGTAATTGTCCATGAAACGGGCCAGAATCGGCCCAAACTGCGATTGTTGATGACAGACATGTAAGCGCTCCTTTGAGGTTTGACAACCATGGAAATCACTTTGGGATCCCGAAACGGTGAGTAATAGGCCACGTAACGTGCCAGAATCGACAAAAACCGCGAGTGTTGATGACCGTCACCTAAACGCACCCCGGGGTTCGTCAATCGTGGAAATCACTCCGGGACCCCAAAACATAGAGTAATAGTACAAGAAACGGGCCATAATGGGCCAAAACTGCGACTGTTGATGGCCAACACGTAGGAGGTTCAAAAACTATGGAAAACGCTTCGGGGCCCCAAAACGTTGAATAATAGTCCACGAAAAGTGTCAGAATTGGCCAAAACTATGAGTGTTGATGACCGACACGTAAGCGCACCTTGGGGTTCCACAACAATGGAAATGGATTTGGGATCCCAAAACAGTGAGTAATAGTCCATGAAACAGTCCAGAATCGGCCAAAGCAGTGAGTGTTGATGACTGACACGGGAATGCACCCTGGGTTCATTAATGGTGGAAATCACTCTAGACCCCAAAACAGTGAGTAATAGTCCACGAAATGGGCCAGAATCAGCAAAACTGTGAGTGTTGATGACCGACACGTAAATGCACCCCGGGGTTCTTTAATCGTGAAATTTACTCTGGGGCCCCAAAATGGTGAGTAATAGTCCAAGAAACGGGCCAGAATCGGCCGAAACTGTGAGGTTGTTGACCGACACGTAAGCGCACCTTGGGTTTCAACATCTATGGAAATCGCTTCGGGGCCCCAAAACGGTGAGTAATAGTCCACGAAACGGGTCAGAATTGGCCAAAACTTTGAGTGTTGACATCGGACACATAAACGCAACCCGGGGATCGTCAATCGCGGAAATCACTCTGGGACCCCAAATCAGTGAGTAATAGTGCACGAAACGGACCATAATAAGCCAAAATTGTGAGTGTTGATGACTGACACATAAATCCACCCTGGGGTTCGGCACTCGTGGAAATCACTCCGGGACCCCAAAACTGAGAAATACTCCAAGAAACGGGCCAGAATCGGCCGAAACTGCGATTGTTGATGACAGACATGTAAGCGCTCCCTGGTGTTTAACAACCATGGAAATGGCTTCGAGATCCAAGACGGTGAGTAATAGGCCACGAAATGGGCCAGAATCACCAAAAACAGTGAGTGTTAATGACCGACACGTAAACGCACCCCGGGGTTCGTCATTCATGGAAATCACTCCGGGATCCCAAAACATTGACTAATAGTCCAAGAAACGGGCCAGAATCGGCCCAAGCTATGAGTGTTGATGACCGACACGTAGGCGGTTCAAAAACTATGGAATCGCTTCGGGGCCCCTAAACGGCGAATAATAGTACATGAAACGGGTCAGAATTGGCCAAAACTGTGAGTGTTAATGACCGACACGTAAGCGCACCTTGGGGTTCGATAACCATGGAAATCGATTTGGGACCCCAAAACAGCGAGTAATAGTCCACGAAACGGGCCAGAATCGGCCAAACCTGTGATTGTTCATGACCGACACGTAAGCGCACCCCAGGGTTCGTCAATCATGGAAATCACTCCAAGACCCCAAAACAGTTAGTAATAGTCCAAGAAACGGGCCAGAATCGGCCCAAACTATGAGTGTTGATGACCGACACGTAAACGCACCTTGGGGTACCATAACCATGGAAATCAATTTGGGATCCCAAAACGGTGAGTTAATGTCCACGAAATAGGCCTTAATCGGCGAAAACCATGAGTGTTGATGACCGACACGGAAAGCACCCCGGGGTTCGTTAATCATGGAGATCAATCTAGACCTCAAAATAGTGACTAATAGTCGAAGAAACGGGCCAGAATCGGCAAAAACTACGACTGTTATGGCCGACATGTAGGCGGTTCAAAACCTATGGAAATCGCTTCGGGACCCCAAAACGATGAATAATAGTCCACGAAACGGGTCAGAATTGGCCAAAACTGTGAGTGTTGATGACCGACACGTAAGCGCACCTTGGGGTTCCACAACCATGGAAGTCGATTTGGGATCCCAAAATGATGAGTAATTTTCCATGAAACGGTCCAGAATCGGCCAAAACAGTGAGTGTTGATGACTGACACGGGAACGCACCCTGGGGTTCGTTAATCGTGGAAATCACTTTGGACCCCAAAACAGTGAGTAATAGTCCATGAAATGGGCCAGAATCGGCCAAAGCTGTGAGTGTTGATGACCGTCACGTAAACGCACCCCAGAGTTCTTTAATCGTGAAATTCACTCCGGGACCCCAAAAGAGTGAGTAATAGTCCAAGAAACGGGCCAAAATCGGCCGAAACTGTGAGTGTTGATGACCGACACATAAGCGCACCTTGGATTTCAAAAACTACGGAAATCGCTTCGGGACCCCAAAACAGTGACAATACTCCAAGAAACGGCCTAGAATCGGCCCAAACTATGAGTGTTGATGACCGACATGTAAGCGCACCTTGGGGTTCGACAACCATGGAAATCGATTTGGGACCCCAAAACGGTGAGTAATAGTCAATGAAACGGGCCAGAATCGGCCAAAACTGTGATTCTTGATGACCAACACGTAAGCGCACCCCAGGGTTCGGCAATCGGGGAAATCACTCCGGGACCCCAAACTCCGAGACCCCAAAACAGTCAATAATAGTCCAAGAAACGGGCCAGAATCGGCCCAAACTATGAGTGTTGATGATCGACACATAAGCGCACCTTGGGGTTCCATAACCATGGAAATTGATTTGGTATCCCAAAACGGTGAGTAAATTTCCACGAAACAGGCCTGAATCCGCCAAAACTGTGAGTGTTGATGACCGAAACGAAAACGCACCCCGGGGTTCATCAATCGTTGAAATCACTCCGGGACCCCAAAACAGGGTAATAGTCCAAGAAAAGGGCCAGAATCGGCCCAAACTGCGATTGTTGATGACGGGCACGTAAGCGCAGCTTGGGGTTTGACAAACATGGAAATCGCTTTGTGACCCAAAAACGGTGAGTAATAGTCCACGAAACGGGCCAGAAACGACAAAATCCACGAGTGTTGATAACTGACACCTAAACGCACCCCGGGGTTTGTCAATCGTGGAAATCACTACGGGACCCCAAAACTGAGTAATATTCCAAGAAACGGGCCAGAATCGGCCCAATCTGTCAGTCTTGACGACCAACACGTAAGCACACCTTGGGGTTCGACAACCATAAGAATCATTGTGGGAACACAAAACGGTGAGTAATAGTCCAGGAAACAAGACAGAATCAGGCAAAACTGTGAGTGTTGATGACCGACACATAAACGCACCCCAGGGTTCGTCAATCATGGAAATCACTCCGAGACCCCAAAACAGTGAGTAATAGTCCAAGAAACGGGCCAGAGTTGGCCCAAACTATGAGTGTTGATGACCAACACGTAAGCGCACCTTGGGGTTCCATAACCATGGAAATCGATTTGGGATCCCAAAACGGTGAGTAATTGTCCATGAAACGGTCCAGAATCGTCCCAAACTATGAGTGTTGATGACCAACACGTAAGCGCACCTTGGGGTTCGACAACCATGGAAATCAATTTGGGACCCCAAAACGGCGAGTAATAGTCCATGAAACGGGCCAGAATCGGCCAAAACTGTGATTGTTGATGATTGCCCCGTAAGCGCACCCCAGGGTTCGGCAATCGTGGAAATCACTCCGGGACCCCAAAACTGAGAAATAGTCCAAGAAACGGGCCAGAATCGTCCCAAACTGCGATTGTTGATGACGGACATGTAAGCGCTCCTTGGGGTTTGACAACCATGGAAATCGCTTTGGGATCCCAGAACGGTGAGTAATAGACCATGAAACGGGCCAGAATTGGCCAAAACAGCGAGTGTTGATGACCGACACGGAACACACCCCGGGGTTCGTCAATCATGGAAATCACTCTGGACCCAAAAACATTGAGTAATAGTCCACAAAATGGGCCAGAATCGGCAAAAACTGTGAGTGTTGATGACCGACACGTAAACGCATCCCGGGGTTCTTTAATCGTGAAATTCACTCCGGGGCCCCAAAACAGTGAGTAATAGTCCAAGAAACGGGCCAGAATCGGCCAAAACTGTGAGTGTTGATGACCGCAACGTAAGCGCACCTTGGGTGTCAACAGCTATGGAAATCGCTTAGGGACCCCAAAACTGTGAGTAATAGTCCCCGAAATGGGCCAGAAAAGGGCCAGAATCGGCCAAAACTGTGATTGTTGATGACCAACACGTATGCGCACCCCAGGGTTCGGCAATCGTGGAAATCACTCCGGGACCCCAAAACTGAGAAATAGTCCAAGAAACGGGCCAGAATCGGCCCAAACTGCGATTGTTGATGACATACATGTAAGCTCTTCTTGGGGTTTGACAACCATGGAAGTCGCTTCGGGATCCCAAAACGGTGAGTAATAGGCCACGAAACGGGCCAGAATCGGCAAAAACCGCGAGTGTTGATGACCGACACATAAACGCACCACGGGGTTCGTCAATCGTGGAAATCACTTCGGGGCCCCAAAACAGTGAGTAATAGTCCAATAAACGGGCTAGAGTCGGCCAAAACTGCGACTGTTGATGGCCGACACGTAGGCGCTTCCAAAACATTGGAAATCGCTTCGGGGCCCCGAAACAATGAATAATAGTCCACGAAACGGGTCAGAATTGGCCAAAATTATGAGTGTTGATGATCGACACGTAAGCGCTCCTTGGGGTTCCACAACCGTGGAAATCGATTTGGGAACCCAAAACGGTGAGTAATTGTCCATGAAACGGTCAGAATCGGCCAAAACTGTGAGTGTTGATGACCGACACGGGAACGCACCCTAGGGTTCATTAATCGTGGAAATCACTCCGGACCCCAAAACAGTGAGTAATAGTCAACGAAATGGGCCAGAATCGGCCAAAACTGTGAGTCTGGATAACCGACACGTAACTTCACCCCGGGGTTCTTTAATCGTGAAATTCACTCTGGGACCCCAAAACAGTGAGTAATAGTCCAAGAAACGGGCCAGAATCGGCCGAAACTGTGAGTGTTGATGACCGACACATAAGCGCACCTTGGGTTTCAACAACTATGGAAATCACTTCGGGGCCCCAAGACGGTGAGTGTGTTGGGGAACGTTGCAGAAAATAAAAAATTTCCTACTCGTTTCACCAAGATCATCTAGGAGTTCATCTAGCAACGAGTGAATAGATGCATCTACATACCTTGTAGATCACGAGCGGAAGCGTTCAAAGAACAGGGATGATGTAGTCGAACACGACGTGATCCCTTTGGTCATCTAAGTGTTACACGATCCGAGTCGACTAGGCCGTGTCCGATCATCACGTGAGACGGACTAGTCATCGTCGGTGAACATTCTCATGTAGATCGTATCTTCCATACGACTCGTGTTCGACCTTTCGGTCTCCGTGTTCCGAGGCCATGTCTGTACATGCTAGGCTCGTCAAGTTAACCCTAAGTGTTTTCGCTGTGTAAAACTGTCTTACACCCGTTGTATGTGAACGTAAGAATCTATCACACCCGATCATCACGTGGTGCTTCGAAACGACGAACTGTAGCAACGGTGCACAGTTAGGGGAGAACACTTCTTGAAATTTTGTAAGGGATCATCTTATTTACTACCGTCGTTCTAAGTAAACAAGATGCATAAAACATAATAAACATCACATGCAATTATATAAAGTAGTGACATGATATGGCCAATATCATATAGCTCCTTCGATCTTCATCTTCGGGGCTCCATGATCATCTTGTCACCGGCATGACACCATGATCTCCATCATCATGATCTCCATCATTGTGTCTTCATGAAGTTGTCACGCCAACGACTACTTCTACTTCTATGACTAACGCGTTTAGTAATAAAGTAAAGTAGTTTACATGGCGTTCTTTAATGACACGCAGGTCATACAAAAAATAAAGACAACTCCTATGGCTCCTGCCGGTTGTCATACTCATCGACATGCAAGTCGTGATTCCTATTACAATAGCATGAACATCTCATACATGACATATAGATCATTCATCATTCATCACAACTTTGGCCATATCATATCACAAAGCACTTGCTGCAAAAACAAGTTAGACGTCCTCTAATTGTTGTTTGCAAGTTTTACGTGGCTGAAGTAGGGTTCTAGCAAGAACGTTTTCTTACCTACGTGAAACCACAACGTGATTTGTCAACTTCTATTTACCCTTCATAAGGACCCTTTTCATCGAATCCGCTTCAACTAAAGTGGGAGAGACAGACAGCCGCCAGCCACCTTATGCAACTTGTGCATGTTAGTCGGTGGAACCGGTCTCACGTAAGCGTACGTGTAAGGTTGGTCCGGGCCGCTTCATCCCACAATACCGCTGAAGCAAGATAAGACTAGTAGCGGCAAGAAAGTTGACAAATCTACGCCCACAACCAATTGTGTTCTACTCGTGCAAGAAGAACTACGCATAGACCTAGCTCATGATGCCACTGTTGGGGAACGTTGCAGAAAATAAAAAATTTCCTACTCGTTTCACCAAGATCATCTAGGAGTTCATCTAGCAACGAGTGAATAGATGCATCTACATACCTTGTAGATCGCGAGCGGAAGCGTTCAAAGAACGGGGATGATGTAGTCGAACACGACGTGATCCAAATCACCGGAGATCCTAGCACCGAACGGACGGCACCTCCGCATTCAACACACCTACGGAAACAGCCACGTCTCCTCCTTCTTGATCCAGCAAGGGAGGGAGGAGAGGTTGAGGGAGATGGCACCAGCAGCAGCACGACGGCGTGGTGTTGATGGAGCTGCAGTACTCCGGCAGAGCTTCGCTAAGCAATAAGGAGGTGGAGGAGGTGTTGGGGAGGGAGAAGGAGGCAACCAAAGGCCAAGGACTCAAGGTATGAAGTCCCTCCTCTCCCCCACTATATATAGGGGTGCCAAGGGGGGGGGTGGCCGGCCCTAGGAGATCCAATCTCCTAGGGGGTGCGGCGGCCAAGGGGGGTTTCCCTCCCCCCCAAGGCACCTAGGAGGTGCCTTACCCTCCTAGGACTCTTTCCCCCTTAAACCCTAGGCACATGGGCCTATGTGGGGCTGGTGCCCTTGGCCCAAGCAGGCCAAGGCACACCCCCTACAGCCCATGTGGCCCCCGGGGATGGGTGGCCCCACCCGGTGGGCCCCCGGGACCCCTCTGGTGGTCCCGTTACAATACCGATAACCCCGAAACTTGTCCCGATGCCCGAAACAGGACTTCCCATATATAAATCTTTACCTCCGGACCATTCCGAAACTCCTCGTGACGTCCGGGATCTCATCCGGGACTCCGAACAACATTCGGGTTACTGCATATACATATCCCTACAACCCTAGCGTAACTGAACCTTAAGTGTGTAGACCCTACGGGTTCGGGAGACATGTAGACATGACCGAGATCGCTCTCCGGTCAATAACCAACAGCGGGATCTGGATACCCATGTTGGCTCCCACATGCTCCACGATGATCTCATCGGATGAACCACGATGTCGAGGATTTAATCAACCCCGTATGCAATTCCCTTTGTCAATCGATATGTTACTTGCCCGAGATTCGATCGTCGGTATCCCAATACCTCGTTCAATCTTGTTACCGGCAAGTCACTTTACTCGTACCGTAATGCATGGTCCCGTGACCAAACACTTGGTCACTTTGAGCTCATTATGATGATGCATTACTGAGTGGGCCCAGTGATATCTCTCCGTCATACGGAGTGACAAATCCCAGTCTCGATCCATATAAAACAATAGATACTTTCGGAGATACCTGTAGTGCACCTTTATAGTCACCCAGTTACGTTGTGACGTTTGATACACCCAAAGCACTCCTACGGTATCCAGGAGTTATACGATCTCATGGTCGAAGGAAGAGATACTTTGACATTGCAAAAACTCTAGCAAACGAACTATACGATCTTGTGCTATGTTTAGGATTGGGTCTTGTCCATCACATCATTATCCTAATGATGTGATCCCGTTATCAATGACATCCAATGTCCATAGCCAGGAAACCATGACTATCTATTGATCAACGAGCTAGTCAACTAGAGGCTTACTAGGGACATGTTGGTGTCTGTTATTCACACATGTATTATGATTTCCGGATAACACAATTATAGCATGAATAAAGACAATTATCATGAACAAAGAAATATAATAATAATGCTTTTATTATTGCCTCTAGGGCATATTTCCAACAGTCTCCCACTTGCACTAGAGTCAATAATCTAGTTACATTGTGATGAATCGAACACCCATGGAATTCTGGTGTTGATCATGTTTTGCTCTTGGGAGAGGTTTAGTCAACGGATCTGCTACATTCAGGTCCGTATGTACTTTACAAATCTCTATGTCTCCATCTTGAACATTTTCACGAATGGAGTTGAAGCGACGCTTGATGTGCCTTGTCTTCTTGTGAAACCTGGGCTCCTTGGCAAGTGCAATAGCTCCAGTGTTGTCACAGAAGAGCTTGATCGGCCCCGACGCATTGGGTATGACTCCTAGGTCGGTGATGAACTCCTTCACCCATATTGCTTCATGTGCTGCCTCCGAGGCTGCCATGTACTCCGCTTCACATGTAGATCCCGCCACGACGCTTTGCTTGCAACTGCACCAGCTTACTGCCCCACCATTCAAAATATACACGTATCCGGTTTGTGACTTAGAGTCATCCAGATCTGTGTCGAAGCTAGCGTCGACGTAACCTTTTACGACGAGCTATTCGTCACCTCCATAAACGAGAAACATTTCCTTAGTCCTTTTCAGGTACTTCAGGATATTCTTGACCACTGTCCAGTGTTCCTTGCCGGGATTACTTTGGTACCTTCCTACCAAACTTACGGCAAGGTTTACATCAGGTCTGGTACACAGCATGGCATACATAATAGAACCTATGGCTGAGGCATAGGGGATGACACTCATCTCTTCTATCTCTGCTGCCGTGGTCGGACATTGAGCTGAGCTCAATTTCACACCTTGCAAAACAGGCAAGAACCCTTTCTTGGACTGATCCATTTTGAACTTCTTCAAAATCTTATCAAGATATGTGCTTTGTGAAAGACCTATGAGGCGTCTTGATCTATCTCTATAGATTTTGATGCCTAATATATAAGCAGCTTCTCCAAGGTCCTTCATTGAAAAACTTTTATTCAAGTAGGCCTTGATGCTGTCCAAGAGTTCTATATCATTTCCCATCAAAAGTATGTCATCTACATATAATATGAGAAATGCTACAGAGCTCCCACTCACTTTCTTGTAAACGCAGGCTTCTCCATAAGTCTGTGTAAACCCAAACGCTTTGATCATCTCATCAAAGCGAATGTTCCAACTCCAAGATGCTTGCACCAGCCCATAAATCGAGCGTTGGAGCTTGCACACTTTGTCAGCATTCTTAGGATTGACAAAACCTTCCGGCTGCATCATATACAATTCTTCCTTAAGGAAACCATTAAGGAATGCCGTTTTGACGTCCATTTGCCAAATTTCATAATCATAAAATGCGGCAATTGCTAACATGATTCGGACGGACTTCAGCTTCGCTACCGGTGAGAAAGTCTCATCGTAGTCAACCCCTTGAACTTGTCGATAACCCTTAGCGACAAGCCGAGCTTTATAGATGGTCACATTACCATCCGCGTCTGTCTTCTTCTTAAAGATCCATTTATTTTCTATGGCTCGCCGTTCTACGGGCAAGTCAGTCAAAGTCCATACTTCGTTTTCATACATGGATCCTATCTCGGATTTCATGGCTTCTAGCCATTTGTCGGAATCTGGTCCCGCCATCGCTTCTTCATAGTTCGAAGGTTCACCGTTTCTAACAACATGATTTCCAAGACAGGGTTGCCGTACCACTCTGGTGCGGAACGTGTCCTTGTGGACCTTCGAATTTCAGTAGGAGCTTGATCAGAAGTATCTTGATCATTATCATTAACTTCCTCTCTAGTCGGTGCAGGCACCTCAGGAACATTTTCTTGAGTTGCGCCATTTTCCGGTTCAAGAGGTAATACTTCATCAAGTTCTACTTTCCTCCCACTTACTTCTTTCGAGAGAAACTCTTTCTCCAGAAAGGACCCATTCTTGGCAACAAAGATCTTGCCTTCGGATCTGTGGTAGAAGGTGTACCCAACAGTTTTTTTTGGGTATCCTATGAAGACGCATTTTTCCGATTTGGGTTCGAGCTTTTCAGGTTGAAGTTTCTTGACATAAGCATCGCATCCCCAAACTTTTAGAAACGACAGCTTAGGTTTCTTCCCAAACCATAATTCATACGGTGTCGTCTTAACGGATTTCGATGGAGCCCTATTTAAAGTGAATGCGGCAGTCTCTAAAGCATAGCCCCAGAAGGAAAGCGGTAAATCGGTAAGAGACATCATAGATCGCACCATATCTAACAGAGTGCGATTACGACGTTCGGACACACCATTACGCTGAGGTGTTCCAGGCGGCGTGAGTTGTGAAACTATTCCACATTTTCTTAAGTGTGCCCCAAACTCGTGACTCAAGTATTCTCCTCCACGATCTGATCGTAGAAACTTGATTTTCCTGTCACGTTGATTTTCAACCTCACTCTGAAATTCCTTGAACTTTTCAAAGGTTTCAGACTTGTGTTTCATTAAGTAGATATACCCATACCTACTTAAATCATCAGTGAGGGTGAGAACATAACGATAGCCACCGCGAGCCTCAACACTCATTGGACCGCACACATCAGTATGTATGATTTCCAATAAGTTGGTTGCTCGCTCCATTGTTCCTGAGAACGGAGTCTTGGTCATTTTACCCATAAGGCATGGTTCGCATGTGTCAAATGATTCATAATCAAGAGACTCTAAAAGTCCATCAGCATGGAGCTTCTTCATGCGTTTGACACCTATGTGACCAAGGCGGCAGTGCCACAGGTATGTGGGACTATCATTATTAACCTTACTTCTTTTGGTACTCACATTATGAATATGTGTAGCATCACGTTCGAGATTCATAAGGAATAAACCATTCACCATAGGAGCATGACCATAAAACATATCTCTCATAAAAATGGAACAACCATTATTCTCAGATTTAAAAGAGTAGCCATCTCGAATTAAACGAGATCCCGATACAATGTTCATGCTCAAAGCTGGCACTAAATAACAATTATTAAGGTTTAAAACTAATCCCGAAGGGAGATGCAGAGGTAGCGTGCCGACGGCGATCACATTGACCTTGGAACCATTCCCGACGCGCATCGTCACCTCGTCCTTTGCCAGTTTCCGCTTATTCCGCAGCCCCTGCTTTGAGTTACAAATGTGAGCAACTGCACCGGTATCAAATACCCAGGAGCTACTACGGGCACTAGTAAGGTACACATGTATATCACATATACCTTTTGTTTTGCCGGCCTTCTTATCCGCTAAGTACTTAGGGCAGTTCCGCTTCCAGTGACCGCTTCCCTTGCAATAAAAGCACTCAGTCTCGGGCTTGGGTCCATTCTTTGGCTTCTTCCCAGCAGCTTGCTTGCCGGGCGCGGCAACCTCCTTGCCGTCCTTCTTGAAGTTCTTTTTACCCTTGCCTTTCTTGAACTTAGTGGTTTTATTGACCATCAACACTTGATGTTCCTTTCTGACTTCTACCTCTGCTGATTTCAGCATAGCAAATACTTCAGGAATGGTCTTTTCCATCCCCTGCATATTGAAGTTCATCACAAAGCTCTTGTAGCTTGGTGGAAGCGACTGGAGGATTCTGTCAATGACCGCATCATCCGGGAGATTAACTCCCAGCTGAGTCAAGCGGTTATGCAACCCAGACATAGTGAGTATGTGCTCACTGACAGAACTGTTTTCCTCCATCTTACAGCTAAAGAATTTGTCGGAGACTTCATATCTCTCGACCCGGGCATGAGCTTGGAAAACCATTTCAGCTCTTCGAACATCTCATATGCTCCATGTCTCTCAAAACGCTTTTGGAGCCCCGGCTCTAGGCTGTAAAGCATGCCGCACTGAACGAGGGAGTAGTCATCGAAACGTGCCTGCCAAGTGTTCATAACGTCTTGTTCCGCAGGGAGAACGGGTGCGTCACCAAGCGGTGCTTGTAGGACATAATCTTTCTTGGCAGCTATGAGGATGATCCTCAGGTTCCGGACCCAGTCCGTATAGTTGCTGCCATCGTCTTTCAGCTTAGTTTTCTCTAGGAACGCGTTGAAGTTGAGGACTACGTTGGCCATTTGATCTACAAGACATATTGCAAAGATTTTAGACTAAGTTCATGATAATTAAGTTCAACTAATCAAATTATTAGTGAACTCCACTTAGATTAGACATCCCTCTGGTCATCTAAGTATTACATGATCCGAGTTAAACTAGACCGTGTCCGATCATCACGTGAGACGGACTAGTCAACATCGGTGAACATCTTCATGTTGATCGTATCTTCTATACGACTCATGCTCGACCTTTCGGTCTTCTGTGTTCCGAGGCCATGTCTGTACATGCTAGGCTCGTCAAGTCAACCTAAGTGTTTGCATGTGTAAATCTGTCTTACACCCGTTGTATGTGAACGTCTGAATAAAACACCCGATCATCACGTGATGTTTTGAAACAGCGAACTGTCGCAACGGTGCACAGTTAGGGGGAACACTTCTTGAAATTAGTATGAGGGATCACCTTATTTACTACCGTCGTTCTAAGTAAACAAGATGCAAAACATGATAAACATCACATGCAATCAAATAATAAACGTGACATGATATGGCCAATATCACACAGCTCCTTTGATCTCCATCTTGGGGCTCCATGATCATCTTGTCACCGGCTTGACACCATGATCTCCATCATCATGATCTCCATCATCATGTCTCCATGAAGTTGCTCGCCAACCATTACTTCTACTACTATGGCTAACGCGTTTAGCAATAAAGTAAAGTAATTTACATGGCGTTTCTTGATGACACGCAGGTCATATAAAAGAATAAAGACAACTCCTATGGCTCCTGCCGGTTGTCATACTCATCGACATGCAAGGCGTGAATCCTATTACAATAGCATGAACATCTCATACATCACATATAGATCATTCATCATTCATCACAACTTTGGCCATATCATATCACAAACCACTTGCTGCAAAAACAAGTTAGACGTCCTCTAATTGTTGTTGCATGTTTTACGTGGCTGAATTAGGGTTCTAGCAAGAACGTTTTCTTACCTACGTTAAAGCCACAACGTGATTTGTCAACTTCTATTTACCCTTCATAAGGACCCTGTTCATCGATTCCGCTCCAACTAAAGTAGGAGAGACAGACACCCGCCAGCCACCTTATGCAACTAGTGCATGTTAGTCGGTGGAACCGGTCTCACGTAAGCGTACGTGTAAGGTTGGTCCGGGCCGCTTCATCCCACAATACCGCTGAAGCAAGAAAGGACTAGTAACGGCAAGAAAGTTGACAAATCTACGCCCACAACAAATTGTGTTCTACTCGCGCAAGAAGAACTACGCATAGACCTAGCTCATGATGCCACTGTTGGGGAACGTTGCAGAAAACAAAAATTTTCCTACTCGTTTCACCAAGATCATCTAGGAGTTCATCTAGCAACGAGTCATAGGATGCATCTACATACCTTGTAGATCGCGAGCGGAAGCGTTCAAAGAACGGGGATGATGTAGTCGAACACGACGTGATTCGAATCACCGGAGATCCTAGCACCGAACGGACGGCACCTCCGCGTTCAACACACGTACGGAACAGCCACATCTCCTCCTTCTTGATCCAGCAAGGGAGGGAGGAGAGGTTGAGGGAGATGGCACCAGCAGCAGCACGACGGCGTGGTGTTGATGGAGCTGCAGTACTCCGGCAGAGCTTCGCTAAGCGCTATGGAGTTGGAGGAGGTGTTGGGGAGGGAGAAGGAGGCAACCTAAGGCCAAGGACTCAAGGTATGAGGTCCCTCCTCTCCCCCACTATATATAGGGGTGCCAAGGGGGGGTGGTGCGCAGCCTAGGAGATCCAATCTCCTATGGCCGGCGGCCAAGGGGAGGTTTCCCTCCCCCCCAAGGCACCTAGGAGGTGCCTTCCACTAGTAGGACTCCTCCCCTTTGGAAACCCTAGGCGCATGGGCCTAGTGGGGCTGGTGCCCTTGGCCCAAGCAGGCCAAGGCGCACCCCCTACAGCCCATGTGGCCCCCGGGGATGGGTGGCCCCACCCGGTGGGCCCCCGGGACCCCTCCGGTGGTCCCGGTACAATACCGATAACCCCGAAACTTGTCCCGATGCCCGAAACAGGACTTCCCATATATAAATCTTTACCTCCGGACCATTCCGGAACTCCTCGTGACGTCCGGGATCTCATCCGGGACTCCGAACAACATTCGGGTTACTGCATATACACATCCCTACAACCCTAGCGTAACTGAACCTTAAGTGTGTAGACCCTACGGGTTCGGGAGACATGTAGACATGACCGAGATCGCTCTCCGGTCAATAACCAACAGCGGGATCTGGATACCCATGTTGGCTCCCACATGCTCCACGATGATCTCATCGGATGAACCACGATGTCGAGGATTTAATCAACCCCGTATGCAATTCCCTTTGTCAATCGATATGTTACTTGCCCGAGATTCGATCGTCGGTATCCCAATACCTCGTTCAATCTTGTTACCGGCAAGTCACTTTACTCGTACCGTAATGCATGATCCCGTGACCAAACACTTGGTCACTTTGAGCTCATTATGATGATGCATTACTGAGTGGGCCCAGTGATATCTCTCCGTCATACGGAGTGACAAATCCCAGTCTCGATCCATATAAAACAATAGATACTTTCGGAGATACCTGTAGTGCACCTTTATAGTCACCCAGTTACGTTGTGACGTTTGATACACCCAAAGCACTCCTACGGTATCCAGGAGTTATACGATCTCATGGTCGAAGGAAGAGATACTTTGACATTGCAAAAACTCTAGCAAACGAACTATACGATCTTGTGCTATGTTTAGGATTGGGTCTTGTCCATCACATCATTATCCTAATGATGTGATCCCGTTATCAATGACATCCAATGTCCATAGCCAGGAAACCATGACTATCTATTGATCAACGAGCTAGTCAACTAGAGGCTTACTAGGGACATGTTGGTGTCTGTTATTCACACATGTATTACGATTTCCGGATAACACAATTATAGCATGAATAAAGACAATTATCATGAACAAAGAAATATAATAATAATGCTTTTATTATTGCCTCTAGGGCATATTTCCAACAGTCTCCCACTTGCACTAGAGTCAATAATCTAGTTACATTGTGATGAATCGAACACCCATGGAATTCTGGTGTTGATCATGTTTTGCTCTTGGGAGAGGTTTAGTCAACGGATCTGCTACATTCAGGTCCGTATGTACTTTACAAATCTCTATGTCTCCATCTTGAACATTTTCACGGATGGAGTTGAAGCGACGCTTGATGTGCCTTGTCTTCTTGTGAAACCTGGGCTCCTTGGCAAGTGCAATAGCTCCAGTGTTGTCACAGAAGAGCTTGATCGGCCCCGACGCATTGGGTATGACTCCTAGGTCGGTGATGAACTCCTTCACCCATATTGCTTCATGTGCTGCCTCCGAGGCTGCCATGTACTCCGCTTCACATGTAGATCCCGCCACGACGCTCTGCTTGCAACTGCACCAGCTTACTGCCCCACCATTCAAAATATACACGTATCCGGTTTGTGACTTAGAGTCATCCAGATCTGTGTCGAAGCTAGCGTCGACGTAACCTTTTACGACGAGCTCTTCGTCACCTCCATAAACGAGAAACATTTCCTTAGTCCTTTTCAGGTACTTCAGGATATTCTTGACCGCTGTCCAGTGTTCCTTGCCGGGATTACTTTGGTACCTTCCTACCAAACTTACGGCAAGGTTTACATCAGGTCTGGTACACAGCATGGCATACATAATAGAACCTATGGCTGAGGCATAGGGGATGACACTCATCTCTTCTATCTCTGCTGCCGTGGTCGGACATTGAGCTGAGCTCAATTTCACACCTTGCAAAACAGGCAAGAACCCTTTCTTGGACTGATCCATTTTGAACTTCTTCAAAATCTTATCAAGATATGTGCTTTGTGAAAGACCTATGAGGCGTCTTGATCTATCCCTATAGATCTTGATGCCTAATATATAAGCAGCTTCTCCAAGGTCCTTCATTGAAAAACTCTTATTCAAGTAGGCCTTAATGCTGTCCAAAAGTTCTATATCATTTCCCATCAAAAGTATGTCATCTACATATAGTATGAGAAATGCTATAGAGCTCCCACTCACTTTCTTGTAAACACAGGCTTCTCCATAAGTCTGTGTAAACCCAAACGCTTTGATCATCTCATCAAAACGAATGTTCCAACTCCGAGATGCTTGCACCAGCCCATAAATCGAGCGTTGGAGCTTGCACACCTTGTCAGCATTTTTAGGATCGACAAAACCTTCCGGCTGCATCATATACAATTCTTCCTTAAGGAAACCATTAAGGAATGCCGTTTTGACGTCCATTTGCCAAATTTCATAATCATAAAATGCGGCAATTGCTAACATGATTCGGACGGACTTCAGCTTCGCTACCGGTGAGAAAGTCTCATCGTAGTCAACCCCTTGAACTTGTCGATAACCCTTAGCGACAAGCCGAGCTTTATAGATGGTCACATTACCATCCGCGTCTGTCTTCTTCTTAAAGATCCATTTATTTTCTATGGCTCGCCGTTCTACGGGCAAGTCAGTCAAAGTCCATACTTCGTTTTCATACATGGATCCTATCTCGGATTTCATGGCTTCTAGCCATTTGTCGGAATCCGGACCCGCCATCGCTTCTTCATAGTTCGAAGGTTCACCGTTGTCTAACAACATGATTTCCAAGACAGGGTTGCCGTACCACTCTGGTGCGGAACGTGTCCTCGTGGACCTTCGAATTTCAGTAGGAGCTTGATCAGAAGTATCTTGATCATTATCATTAACTTCCTCTCTAGTCGGTGCAGGCACCTCAGGAACATTTTCTTGAGTTGCGCCATTTTCCGGTTCAAGAGGTAATACTTCATCAAGCTCTACTTTCCTCCCACTTACTTCTTTCGAGAGAAACTCTTTCTCCAGAAAGGACCCATTCTTGGCAACAAAGATCTTGCCTTCGGATCTGAGGTAGAAGATATACCCAACAGTTTCTTTAGGGTATCCTATGAAGACGCATTTTTCCGATTTGGGTTCGAGCTTTTCAGGTTGAAGTTTCCTGACATAAGCATCGCATCCCCAAACTTTTAGAAATGACAGCTTAGGTTTCTTCCCAAACCATAATTCATACGGTGTCGTCTCAACGGATTTCGACGGGGCCCTATTTAAAGTGAATGCGGCAGTCTCTAAAGCATAGCCCCAAAAAGATAGTGGTAAATCGGCAAGAGACATCATAGATCGCACCATATCTAATAGAGTGCGATTACGACGTTCGGACACACCATTACGCTGAGGTGTTCCAGGCGGCGTGAGTTGTGAAACTATTCCACATTTTCTTAAGTGTGTACCAAACTCGTGACTCAAGTATTCTCCTCCACGATCTGATCGTAGAAACTTGATTTTCCTGTCACGTTGATTCTCAACTTCACTCTGAAATTCCTTGAACTTTTCAAAGGTCTCAGACTTGTGTTTCATTAAGTAGACATACCCATATCTACTCAAGTCATCAGTGAGGGTGAGAACATAACGATAGCCACCGCGAGCCTCAACACTCATTGGACCGCACACATCAGTATGTATGATTTCCAATAAGTTGGTTGCTCTCTCCATTGTTCCTGAGAATGGAGTCTTGGTCATTTTACCCATGAGGCATGGTTCGCACGTGTCAAATGATTCGTAATCAAGAGACTCTAAAAGTCCATCAGCATGGAGCTTCTTCATGCGTTTGACACCTATGTGACCGAGGCGGCAGTGCCACAAGTATGTGGGACTATCACTATCAATCTTACATCTTTTGGTACTTACACTATGAATATGTGTAGCATTACGCTCGAGATTCATAAAGAATAAACCATTCACCATCGGAGCATGACCATAAAACATATCTCTCATATAAATAGAACAACCATTATTCTCGGATTTAAATGAGTAGCCATCTCGAATTAAACGAGATCCTGATACAATGTTCATGCTCAAACTTGGCACAAAATAACAATTATTGAGGTTCAAAACTAATCCCGTAGGTAAATGTAGAGGTAGCGTGCCGACGGCGATCACATCGACCTTGGAACCATTCCCGACGCGCATCGTCACCTCGTCCTTCGCCAGTCTCCGTTTATTCCGCAGCTCCTGTTGTGTGTTACAAATATGAGCAACGGCACCGGTATCAAATACCCAGGAGTTACTACGATTACTGGTAAGGTACACATCAATTACATGTATATCAAATATACCTTTGGTTTTGCCGGCCTTCTTGTCCGCTAAGTATTTGGGGCAGTTCCGCTTCCAGTGACCACTTTCCTTGCAATAAAAACACTCAGTCTCGGGCTTGGGTCCATTCTTTGGCTTCTTCCCGGCAGCTTGCTTGCTGGGCGCGGCAACTACCTTGCCGTCCTTCTTGAAGTTCTTTTTACCCTTGCCCTTCTTGAACTTAGTGGTTTTATTGACCATCAACACTTGATGTTCCTTTCTGACTTCTACCTCTGCTGATTTCAGCATAGCAAATACTTCAGGAATGGTCTTTTCCATCCCCTGCATATTGAAGTTCATCACAAAGCTCTTGTAGCTCGGTGGAAGCGACTGGAGGATTCTGTCAATGACCGCATCATCCGGGAGATTAACTCCCAGCTGAGTCAAGCGGTTATGCAACCCAGACATAGTGAGTATGTGCTCACTGACAGAACTGTTTTCCTCCATCTTACAGCTGAAGAATTTGTCAGAGACTTCATATCTCTCGACCCGGGCATGAGCTTGGAAAACCATTTTCAGCTCTTCGAACATCTCATATGCTCCATGTCTCTCAAAACGCTTTTGGAGCCCCGGCTCTAGGCTGTAAAGCATGCCGCACTGAACGAGGGAGTAGTCATCAGAACGTGCCTGCCAAGCGTTCATAACGTCTTGTTCTGCAGGGAGAACGGGTGCGTCACCAAGCGGTGCTTGTAGGACATAATCTTTCTTGGCAGCTATGAGGATGATCCTCAGGTTCCGGACCCAGTCCGTATAGTTGCTGCCATCGTCTTTCAGCTTGGTTTTCTCTAGGAACGCGTTGAAGTTGAGGACTACGTTGGCCATTTGATCTACAAGACATATTGTAAAATTTAGACTAAGTTCATGATAATTAAGTTCATCTAATCAAATTATAATGAACTCCCACTCAGATTTGACATCCCTTTGGTCATCTAAGTGTTACACGATCCGAGTCGACTAGGCCGTGTCCGATCATCACGTGAGACGGACTAGTCATCGTCGGTGAACATTCTCATGTAGATCGTATCTTCCATACGACTCGTGTTCGACCTTTCGGTCTCCGTGTTCCGAGGCCATGTCTGTACATGCTAGGCTCGTCAAGTTAACCCTAAGTGTTTTCGCTGTGTAAAACTGTCTTACACCCGTTGTATGTGAACGTAAGAATCTATCACACCCGATCATCACGTGGTGCTTCGAAACGACGAACTGTAGCAACGGTGCACAGTTAGGGGAGAACACTTCTTGAAATTTTGTAAGGGATCATCTTATTTACTACCGTCGTTCTAAGTAAACAAGATGCATAAAACATAATAAACATCACATGCAATTATATAAAGTAGTGACATGATATGGCCAATATCATATAGCTCCTTTGATCTTCATCTTCGGGGCTCCATGATCATCTTGTCACCGGCATGACACCATGATCTCCATCATCATGATCTCCATCATCGTGTCTTCATGAAGTTGTCACGCCAACGACTACTTCTACTTCTATGACTAACGCGTTTAGTAATAAAGTAAAGTAGTTTACATGGCGTTCTTTAATGACACGCAGGTCATACAAAAAATAAAGACAACTCCTATGGCTCCTGCCGGTTGTCATACTCATCGACATGCAAGTCGTGATTCCTATTACAATAGCATGAACATCTCATACATGACATATAGATCATTCATCATTCATCACAACTTTGGCCATATCATATCACAAAGCACTTGCTGCAAAAACAAGTTAGACGTCCTCTAATTGTTGTTTGCAAGTTTTACGTGGCTGAAGTAGGGTTCTAGCAAGAACGTTTTCTTACCTACGTGAAACCACAACGTGATTTGTCAACTTCTATTTACCCTTCATAAGGACCCTTTTCATCGAATCCGCTTCAACTAAAGTAGGAGAGACAGACACCCGCCAGCCACCTTATGCAACTTGTGCATGTTAGTCGGTGGAACCGGTCTCACGTAAGCGTACGTGTAAGGTTGGTCCGGGCCGCTTCATCCCACAATACCGCTGAAGCAAGATAAGACTAGTAGCGGCAAGAAAGTTGACAAATCTACGCCCACAACCAATTGTGTTCTACTCGTGCAAGAAGAACTACGCATAGACCTAGCTCATGATGCCACTGTTGGGGAACGTTGCAGAAAATAAAAATTTCCTACTCGTTTCACCAAGATCATCTAGGAGTTCATCTAGCAACGAGTGAATAGATGCATCTACATACCTTGTAGATCGCGAGCGGAAGCGTTCAAAGAACGGGGATGATGTAGTCGAACACGACGTGATTCCAAATCACCGGAGATCCTAGCACCGAACGGACGGCACCTCCGCGTTCAACACACGTACGGAAACAGCCACGTCTCCTCCTTCTTGATCCAGCAAGGGAGGGAGGAGAGGTTGAGGGAGATGGCACCAGCAGCAGCACGACGGCGTGGTGTTGATGGAGCTGCAGTACTCCGGCAGAGCTTCGCTAAGCAATAAGGAGGTGGAGGAGGTGTTGGGGAGGGAGAAGGAGGCAACCAAAGGCCAAGGACTCAAGGTATGAAGTCCCTCCTCTCCCCCACTATATATAGGGGTGCCAAGGGGGGGTGGCCGGCCCTAGGAGATCCAATCTCCTAGGGGGTGCGGCGGCCAAGGGGGGTTTCCCTCCCCCCCAAGGCACCTAGGAGGTGCCTTACCCTCCTAGGACTCTTTCCCCCTTAAACCCTAGGCGCATGGGCCTATGTGGGGCTGGTGCCCTTGGCCCAAGCAGGCCAAGGCGCACCCCCTACAGCCCATGTGGCCCCCGGGGATGGGTGGCCCCACCCGGTGGGCCCCCGGGACCCCTCCGGTGGTCCCGGTACAATACCGATAACCCCGAAACTTGTCCCGATGCCCGAAACAGGACTTCCCATATATAAATCTTTACCTCCGGACCATTCCGGAACTCCTCGTGACGTCCGGGATCTCATCCGGGACTCCGAACAACATTCGGGTTACTGCATATACATATCCCTACAACCCTAGCGTAACTGAACCTTAAGTGTGTAGACCCTACGGGTTCGGGAGACATGTAGACATGACCGAGATCGCTCTCCGGTCAATAACCAACAGCGGGATCTGGATACCCATGTTGGCTCCCACATGCTCCACGATGATCTCATCGGATGAACCACGATGTCGAGGATTTAATCAACCCCGTATGCAATTCCCTTTGTCAATCGATATGTTACTTGCCCGAGATTCGATCGTCGGTATCCCAATACCTCGTTCAATCTTGTTACCGGCAAGTCACTTTACTCGTACCGTAATGCATGATCCCGTGACCAAACACTTGGTCACTTTGAGCTCATTATGATGATGCATTACTGAGTGGGCCCAGTGATATCTCTCCGTCATACGGAGTGACAAATCCCAGTCTCGATCCATATAAAACAATAGATACTTTCGGAGATACCTGTAGTGCACCTTTATAGTCACCCAGTTACGTTGTGACGTTTGATACACCCAAAGCACTCCTACGGCATCCAGGAGTTATACGATCTCATGGTCGAAGGAAGAGATACTTTGACATTGCAAAAACTCTAGCAAACGAACTATACGATCTTGTGCTATGTTTAGGATTGGGTCTTGTCCATCACATCATTATCCTAATGATGTGATCCCGTTATCAATGACATCCAATGTCCATAGCCAGGAAACCATGACTATCTATTGATCAACGAGCTAGTCAACTAGAGGCTTACTAGGGACATGTTGGTGTCTGTTATTCACACATGTATTACGATTTCCGGATAACACAATTATAGCATGAATAAAGACAATTATCATGAACAAAGAAATATAATAATAATGCTTTTATTATTGCCTCTAGGGCATATTTCCAACAGAGTGATAGTCCATGAAACAGTCTGAATTGGCCAAAATTGTGAGTGTTGACGTCGGACACATAAACGCAACCCGGGGATCGTCAATCGTGGAAATCGCTCTGGGCCCCCAAATCAGTGAGTAGTAGTGCACGAAACGGACAAGAATTGGCCAAAATTGTGAGTGTTGATGACCGACACATAAATGCACCCCGGGGTTCGGCAATCGTGGAAATCACTCCGGGACCCCAAAACTGAGAAATAGTCCAAGAAACGGGCCAGAATCGGTCCAATCTGTGATTGTTGATGACAGACATGTAAGCGCTCCTTGATGTTTGACCACCATGGAAATCGCTTCGGGATCCCAAAACGGTGAGTAATAGGCCACGAAATGGGCCAGAATCAGCAAAAACCGCGAGTGTTGATGACCGACACGTAAACGCACCCCGGGGTTCGTCAATCGTGGAAATCACTCCAGGACCCCAAAACAGTGAGTAACAGTCCAAGAAACGGGCCAGAATCAGCCAAAACAGTGTGTAATAGGCCACGAAACGGGCCAGAATTGACAAAAACCACGAGTGTTGATGACCGACACGAATACGCACCTCGGGGCTCGTCAATCATGGAAATCACTCCGGGACCCCAAAACATTGAGTAATAGTCCAAGAAACGGGCCAGAAACGGCCAAAACTGTCAGTGTTGATGACCAACACGTAAGCGCACCATGGGTTTCAACAACTATGGAAATTGCTTCGGGACCCCAAAACAGTGACTAATAGTCCAAGAAACGGGCCAGAATCGGCCCAAACTATGAGTGCTGATGACCGACACGTAAGCGCACCTTGGGGTTCGACAACCATGGAAATCGATTTGGGACCCCAAAACGGCGAGTAATAGTCCACAAAAAGGGCCAGAATCTGCCAAAACTGTGATTGTTTATGACCGACACGTAAGCGCACCCCAGGGTTCGGCAATCGTGGAAATCACTCCGGGACCCCAAAACTGAGAAATAATCCAAGAAACGGGCCAGAATCGGCCCAAACTGCGATTGTTGATGACATTCATGTAAGCTCTTCTTGGGGTTTGACAACCATGGAAATCGCTTTGGGAACCCAAAACGGTGAGTAATAGGCCACGAAACGGGCCAGAATCGGCAATAACCGCGAGTGTTGATGACCGACACATAAACGCACCACGGGGTTCGTCAATCATGGAAATCACTTTGGGACCCCAAAACAGTGAGTAATAGTCCAATAAACGGGCCAGAGTCGGCCAAAACTGCGACTGTTGATGGCCGACATGTAGGCGCTTCCAAAACATTGGAAATCGCTTCGGGGCCCCAAAACAATGAATAATAGTCCACAAAACGGGTCAGAATTGGCCAAAACTATGAGTGTTGATGACCGACACGTAAGCGCACCTTGGGGTTCCACAACCGTGGAAATCGATTTCGGAACCCAAAACGATGAGTAATTGTCCATGAAACGGTCAGAATCGGCCAAAATAGTGAGTGTTGATGACCGACACGGGAACGCACCTTAGGGTTCGTTAATCGTGGAAATCACTCTGGACCCCAAAACAGTGAGTAATAGTCAACGAAATGGGCCAGAATCGGCCAAAATTGTGAGTCTGGATGACCGACACGTAACTTCACCCAGGGGTTCTTTAATCGTGAAATTCACCCTGGGACCCCAAAACAGAGAGTAATAGTCCAAGAAACGGGCCAGAATCAGCCAAAACTGCGACTGTTGATGGCCGACACGTAGGCGGCTTAAAAACTACGGAAATCGCTTCGGGGCCCCAAAATGCTGAATAATATTCCATGAAACGGGTGAGAATTGGCCAAAACTATGAGTGTTAATGACCGACACGTAAACGCACCCCAGGGTTCGTTAATCATGGAAACCACTTTGGGACCCCGAAACAGTGAGTAATAGTCCAAGAAATGGGCCAGAATCGGCCAAAACTGCGACTGTTGATGGCCGACACATAGGTGCTTCAAAACTTTGGAAATCGCTTCGGGGCCCCAAAACGATGAATAATAGTCCAAGAAACGGACCAGAATTGGCCCAAACTGTGAGTGTTGATGACCGACATGTAAGTGCACCTTGGGGTTCCACAACCATGGAAATCGATTTGGATCCCAAAACGGTGAGTAATTGTCCATGAAACGGTAAAGAATTGACCAAAATAGTGAGTGTTGATGACCGACACGGGAACGCACCCTGGGGTTCGTTAATCGTGGAAATCACTCTGGACCCCAAAACAGTGAGTAATAGTCCATGAAATGGGCCAGAATCGGCCAAAACTGTGAGTGTTGATGACCGACACGTACACGCACCCCAGGGTTCTTTAATCATGAAATTCACTCCGGGACCCCAAAACAGTGAGTAATAGTCCAAGAAACGGGACAGAATCGGCCGAAACTATGAGTGTTGAAGACCGACATGTAAGCGCACCATGAGTTTCAACAACTATGGAAATCGCTTCGGACCCCAAAACAGTGACTAATAGTGCAAGAAACGGGCCAGAATCGGCCCAAACTATGAGTGTTCATGACCGACACGTAAGCGCACCTTGCGGTTCGACAACCATGGAAATCGATTTGGGACCCCAAATTAGTGACTAATAGTCCACGAAACAGGACAGAATCGGCCAAAACTGTGATTGTTGATGACCGACACGTAAGCGCACCCCAGGGTTCGGCAATCATGGAAATCACTCCGGGACCCCAAAACTGAGAAACAGTCCAAGAAACGGGCCAGAATCGGTCCAAACTGCGATTGTTGATGACAGACATGTAAGTGCTCCTTGGGGTTTGACAACCATGGAAATCGCTTTGGGATCCCAAAACGGTGAGTAATAGGCTACGAAACAGGCCAGAATCGGCAAAAACCGTGAGTGTTGATGACCGACACGTAAACGCACCACGGGGTTCGTCAATCGTGGAAATCACTTCGGGACCCCAAAACAGTGAGTAATAGTCCCAGAAACGGGCCAGATTCAGCCAAAACTGCGACTGTTGATGGCCGACATGTAGGCGCTTCCAAAACTTTGGAAATCCCTTTGGGGCCCCAAAACGACGAATAATAGTCCACGAAATGGGTCAGAATTGGCCAAAACTATGATTGTTGATGACCGACACGTAAGCGCACCTTGGGGTTCCACAACCGTGGAAATCAATTTGGGATCCCAAAACGGTGAGTAATTGTCCATGAAACGGTCAGAATCGGCCAAGATAGTGAGTGTTGATGACCGACACGGGAACGCACCCTAGGGTTCGTTAATCGTGGAAATCACTCCGGACCCCAAAACAGTGAGTAATAGTCAACGAAATGGGACCAAAATCGGCCAAAACTGTGAGTGTGGATGACCGACACGTAAGTTCACCCCGGGGTTCTTTAATCATGAAATTCACTCCGGGACCCCAAAACAGTGAGTAATAGTCCAAGAAACGGGCCAGAATCGGCCGAAACTATGAGTGTTGATGACCGACACGTAAGCGCACCTTGGGTTTCAACAACTATGGAAAGCGCTTTGGGACCCCAAGACTGTGAGTGATAGTCCATGAAACAGTCCGAATTGGCCAAAACTGTGAGTGTTGACGTCGGACACATAAACGCAACCCGGGGATCGTCAATCGTGGAAATCGCTCTGGGACCCCAAATCAGTGAGTAGTAGTGCACGAAACGGACAAGAATTGGCCAAAATTGTGAGTGTTGATGACCGACACATAAATGCACCCCAGGGTTCGGCAATCGTGGAAATCACTCTGGGACCCCAAAACTGAGAAATAGTCCAAGAAACGGGCCAGAATCGGCCCAATCTGTGATTGTAGATGACAGACATGTAAGCGCTCCTTGATGTTTGACAACCATGGAAATCGCTTCGAGATCCCAAAACGGTGTGTAATAGGCCATGAAACGGGCCAGAATCGACAAAAACCACGAGTGTTGATGACCGACACGAATACGCACCTCGGGGCTCGTCAATCATGGAAATCACTCCGGGACCCCAAAACATTGAGTAATAGTCCAAGAAACGGGCCAGAATCGGCCAAAATTGCGACTGTTGATAGCCGACACGTAGGCGGTTTAAAAACTACGAAAATCGCTTCGGGACCCCAAAACGCTGAATAATAGTCCACGAAACGGGTCAGAATTGGCCAAAACTATGAGTGTTAATGACCGACACGTAAATGCACCACGGGGTTCGTTAATCGTGGAAATCACTTAGGGACCCCAAAACAGTGAGTAATAGTCCAGGAAACGGGCTAGAATCGGCCAAAACTGCGACTGTTGATGGCTGACACATAGGTGCTTCAAAAACTTTGGAAATCGCTTCGGGGCCCCAAAACGATGAATAATAGTCCACGAAACGGGTCAGAATTGGCCAAAACTGTGAGTGTTGATGACCACGTAAGCGCACCTTGGGGTTCCACATCCATGGAAATCGATTTCGATCCCAAATCGGTGAGTAATTATCCATGAAACGGTAAAGAATCGACCAAAACAGTGAGTGTTGATGACCGACACGGGAACGCACCCTGGGGTTCGTTAATCGTGCAAATCACTAATCGATTTGGGACCCCAAATTAGTGAGTAATAGTCCACGAAATAGGACAGAATCGGCCAAAACTGTGATTGTTGATGACCAACACGTAAGCGCGCCCCAGGGTTCGGCAATCGTGGAAATCACTCTGGGACCCCAAAACTGAGAAACAGTCCAAGAAACGGGCCAGAATCGGACCAAACTGCAATTGTTGATGACAGACATGTAAGCGCTCCTTGGGGTTTGACAACCATGGAAATCGCTTTGGGATCCCAAAACGGTGAGTAATAGGCTACGAAACGGGCCAGAATTGGCAAAAACCGTGAGTGTTGATGACCGACACGTAAACGCACCACGGGGTTCGTCAATCGTGGAAATCACTTCGGGACCCCAAAATAGTGAGTAATAGTCCAAGAAACGGGCCAGAGTCAGCCAAAATTGCGACTGTTGATGGCCGACACGTAGGCGCTTCCAAAACATTGGAAATCCCTTCGGGCCCCAAAACGAGAAATAATAGTCCATGAAACGGGTCAGAATTGGCCAAAACTATGAGTGTTGATGACCGACACATAAGCGCACCTTGGGGTTCCACAACTGTGGAAATCGATTTGGGATCCCAAAACGGTGAGTAATTGTCCATGAAACGGTCAGAATCGGCCAAAACAGTGAGTGTTGATGACCGACACGGGAACACACCCTAGGGTTCGTTAATCGTGGAAATCACTCCAGACCCCAAAACAGTGAGTAATAGTCAAGGAAATGGTCCAGAATCGGCCAAAACTGTGAGTGTGGATGACCGACACGTAAATTCACCCCGGGGTTCTTTAATCGTGAAATTCACTCCGGGACCTCAGAACAGTGAGTAATAGTCCAAGAAACGGGCCAGAATCGGCCGAAACTGTGAGTGTTGATGACCGACACGTAAGTGCACCTTGGGTTTCAACAACTATGGAAATCGCTTCGGGACCCCAAGATGGTGAGTGATAGTCCATGAAACAGTCCGAATTGGCCAAAACTGTGAGTGTTGACGTCGGACACAAAAACGCAACCCGGGGATCGTCAATCGTGGAAATCGCTCTGGGACCCCAAATCAGTGAGTAGTAGTGCACGAAACGGACAAGAATTGGCCAAAATTGTGAGTGTTGATGACCGACACATAAATGCACCCCGGGGTTCGGCAATCGTGGAAATCACTCCGGGACCCCAAAACTGAGAAATAGTCCAAGAAATGGGCCAGAATCGGCCCAATCTTTGATTGTAGATGACAGACATGTAAGCGCTCCTTGATGTTTGACAACCATGGAAATCGCTTCGGGATCCCAAAACGGTGTGTAATAGGCCATGAAACGGGCCAGAATCGACAAAAACCACGAGTGTTGATGACCGACACGAATACGCACCTCGGGGCTCGTCAATCATGGAAATCACTCCGGGACCCCAAAGCATTGAGTAATAGTCCAAGAAACGGGCCAGAATCGGCCAAAATTGCGACTGTTGATAGCCGACACGTAGGCGGTTTAAAAACTACGGAAATCGCTTCGGGACCCCAAAACGCTGAATAATAGTCCACGAAACGGGTCAGAATTGGCCAAAACTATGAGTGTTAATGACCGACACGTAAACGCACCCCGGGGTTCGTTAATCGTGGAAATCACTTCGGGACCCCAAAACAGTTTGTAATAGTCCAAGAAGCGGGCCAGAATCGGCCAAAACTACGACTGTTGATGGCCAACACATAGGTGCTTCAAAAACTTTGGAAATCGCTTCGGGGCCCCAAAACGATGAATTATAGTCCACGAAACGGGTCAGAATTGTCCAAAACTGTGAGTGTTGATGACCACGTAAGCGCACCTTGGGGTTCCACAACCATGGAAATCGATTTGGATCCCAAAACGATGAGTAATTATCCATGAAACGGTAAAGAATCGACCAAAACAGTGAGTGTTGATGACCGACACGGGAACGCACCCTGGGGTTCGTTAATCGTGGAAATCACTCTGGACCCCAAAACAGTGAGTAATAGTCCATGAAATGGGCCAGAATCGGCCAAAACTGTGAGTGTTGATGACCGACACGTACACGCACCCCAGGGTTCTTTAATCATGAAATTCACTCCGGGACCCCAAAATAGTGAGTAATAGTCCAAGAAACGGCACAGAATCGGCCGAAAATGTGAGTGTTGATGACCGACATGTAAGCGCACCTTGAGTTTCAACAACTATGGAAATCGCTTCGGGACCCCAAAACAGTGACTAATAGTCCAAGAAACGGGCCAGAATCGGCCCTAACTATGAGTGTTCATGACCGACATGTAAGCGCACCTTGGGGTTCGACAACCATGGAAATCGATCTGGGACCCCAAATTAGTGAGTAATAATCCACGAAACAGGACAGAATCGGCCAAAACTGTGATTGTTGATGACCAACACGTAAGCGCACCCCAGGGTTCGGCAATCGTGGAAATCACTCTGGGACCCCAAAACAGAGAAACAGTCCAAGAAACGGGCCAGAATCAGTCCAAACTGGAATTGTTGATGACAGACATGTAAACGCTCCTTGGGGTTTGACAACCATGGAAATCGCTTCGGGATCCCAAAACGGTGAGTAATAGGCTACGAAACGGGCCAGAATCGGCAAAAACCGTGAGTGTTGATGACCGACACGTAAACACACCACGGGGTTCGTCAATCGTGGACATCACTTCGGGACCCCAAAACAGTGAGTAATAGTCCAAGAAACGGGCCAGAGTCAGCCAAAATTGCGACTGTTGATGGCCGACACGTGGGCGCTTCCAAAACTTTGGAAATCCCTTCGGATCCCCAAAACGACGAATAATAATCCACGAAACGGGTCAGAATTGGCCAAAACTATGAGTGTTGATAACCGACACGTAAGCGCACCTTGGGGTTCCACAACCGTGGAAATCGATTTGGGATCCCAAAACGGTGAGTAATTGTCCATGAAACGGTCAGAATCGGCCAAAACAGTGAGTGTTGATGACCGACACGGAACGCACCCTAGGGTTCGTTAATCATGGAAATCACTCCGGACCCCAAAACAGTGAGTGATAGTCAATGAAATGGGCCAGAATCGGCCAAAATTGTGAGTGTGGATGACCGACACGTAAATTCACCCCGGGGTTCTTTAATCGTGAAATTCACTCCGGGACCCCAAAACAGTGAGTAATAGTCCAAGAAACGGGACAGAATCGGCCGAAACTATGAGTGTTGATGACCGACATATAAGTGCACCTTGAGTTTCAACAACTATGGAAATCGCTTCGGGACCCCAAAACAGTGACTAATAGTCCAAGAAATGGGCCAGAATCGGCCCAAACTATGAGTGTTAATGACCGACACGTAAGCGCACCTTGGGGTTCGACAACCATGGAAATCAATTTGGGACCCCAAATTAGTGAGTAATAGTCCACGAAACAGGCTAGAATCGGCCAAAACAGTGATTGTTGATGACCGACACGTAAGCGCACCCCAGGGTTCGGCAATCGTGGAAATCACTACGGGACCCCAAAACTGAGAAATAGTCCAAGAAACGGACCAGAATCGGTCCAAACTGCAATTATTGATGACAGACATGTAAGCGCTCCTTGGGGTTTAACAACCATGGAAATCGCTTTGGGATCCCAAAACGGTGAGTAATAGGTCACGAAACGGGCCAGAATCGGCAAAAACCGCGAGTGTTGATGACCGACACGTAAACGCACCCCGAGGTTCGTCAATCGGGGAAATCACTCCGAGACCCCAAAACATTGAGTAATAGTACAAGAAACGGGCCAGAATCGGCCAAAATTGCGACTGTTGATAGCCGACACGTAGGCGGTTCAAAAACTACGGAAATCGCTTCGGGACCCGAAACGGTGAATAATAAGCCACGAAACGGGTCAGAATTGGCCAAAACTGTGAGTGTTGATGACAGACACCTAGACACAACCCGGGGATCTCAATCGTGGAAATCGCCCTCAGACCCCAAAACGGTGAGTAATAGTGCACGAAAGCGACCAGAATCGGCAAAAATTATGAGTATTGATAACCGACACGTAAACGCACCCCGGGGTTCATCAATCGTTGAAATCTCTCCGGGACCCCAAAACAGGGTAATAGTCCAAGAAACGGGCCAGAATCGGCCCAAACTGCGATTGTTGATGACAGGCACTTAAGCGCACCTTGGGGTTTGACAACCATGGAAATCGCTTTGGGACCCCAAAACGGTGAGTAATAGTCGAGGAAACAAGACAGAATCGGCCAAAACTATGAGTGTTGATGACCGACACATAAACGCACCCCAGGGTTCGCCAATCATGGAAATCACTCCGGGACCCCAAAACAGTGAGTAATAGTCCAGGAAACGGGCCAGAATCGGCCCAAACTATGAGTGTTGATGACCGACATGTAAGCGCACCTTGGGGTTCCATAACCATGGAAATCGATTTGGGATCCAAAACGGTGAGTTAATGTCCACAAAACAGGCCTTAATCGGCAAAAACCGTGAGGGTTGATGACCGACATGGAAACGCACCCCGGGGTTCGTTGATTGTGGAAATCACTCTAGACCTCAAAACAGTGACTAATAATCCAAGAAACCGGCCACAATCGGCCAAAACTGTGAGTGTTGATGACCGACACGTAAACGCACCCCGGGGTACCTTAATCGTGGAATTCACTCCGGGACCCCAAAACAGTGACTAATAATCCAAGAAACGGGACAGAATCGGCCCAAACTGCGATTATTGATGACGGACATGTAAGCGCTCCTTGGGGTTTGACAACCATGGAAATCGCTTTGGGACCCCAAAACGGTGAGTAATAGTACACGAAACAGGCCAGAATCGACAAAAACCGCAAGTGTTGATGACCGACACGTAAACGCACCCCGAGGTTCATCAATCGTGGAAATCACCCCAGGACCCCAAAACAAAGAGTAATAGTCCATGAAACGGGACAGAATCAGCCAAAACTGCGACTGTCGATGGCCGACACATAGGCGCTTCAAAAACTATGGAAATCGCTTCGGGACCCCAAAATAGTGAATAATAGTCCCTGAAACAGGTCAGAATTGGACAAAACTGTGAGTGTTGATGACAGACACGTATACGCACCCCGGGGATCGTCAATCGTGGAAATCGCCCTAGGACCCCAGAACGGTGAGTAATAGTGCACGAAACGGACCAGAATCGGCCAAAATTGTGAGTGTTGATGACCGACACGTAAACGCACCCCGGGGTTCATCAATCATGGAAGTCACTCTGGGACCCCAAAACAGGGTAATAGTCCATTAAAAGGGCCAGAATCGGCCCAAACTACGATTGTTGATGACGGACACGTAAGCCCACCTTGGGGTTTGACAACCATGGAAATTGCTTTGGGACCCCAAAATGGTGAGTAATAGTCCATGAAACTGGTCAGAATCGAGAAAAACCGCGAGTGTTGATGACCGACACGTAAACGCACCCCGGGATTCGTCAATCGTGGAAATCTCTTCAGGACCCCAAAATTGAGTATTATTCCAAGAAACGGGCCAGAATCGGCCCAAACAGTGAGTCTTGATGACCAACACGTAAGCACACGTTGGGGCTCGACAACCATAGAAATCGATGTGGTACCGCAAAATGGATCGTAATAGTCCAGGAAACAGGACAGAATCGGCCAAAACAGTGAGTGTTGATGACCGACACATAAATGCACACCAGGGTTCGTCAATCATGGGAATCACTCCGGGACCCCAAAGTAGTGAGTAATAGTCCAAGAAACGGGCCAGAATCGGGCCAAACTATGAGTGTTGATGACCGACACGTAAGCGCACCTCGGGGATCCATAACCATGGAAATCGATTTGGGATCCCAAAACGGTGAGTAATTTTCCACGAAACAGGCCAGAATCGCCCAAAACCGTGAGTGTTAATGATCGACACGGAAACGCACCCCGGGGTTCGTTAATCGTGGAAATCACTCTGGGCCCCAAAACAGTGAGTAATAGTCCATGAAATGGGCCAGAATCGGCCAAAACTGTGAGTGTTGATGACTGACACGTAAGCGCACCTCGGGGTTCCTTAATCGTGGAATTCACTCCGGGACCCCAAAACAGTGACTAATAGTCCAAAAAACGGGCCAGAATCAGCCCAAACTGTGAGTGTTGATGGCCGACACATAAGCGCACCTTGGGGTTCGACAACCATGGAAATCAATTTGGGACCCCAAAACGGTGAGTAATAGTCCATGAAATTGGCTAGAATCGGCCAAAACTGTGATTGTTGATGACCGACACGTAAGCGCACCTAGGGTTACAACAACTATGGAAATCGCTTGGGGACCTCAAAATGGTGAGTAATAGTCCACGAAACCGGTCAGAATTGGCCAAAACTATGAGTGTTAACGTCGGACACGTAAACGCAATCCGGGGATAGTCAATCGTGGAAATCGCTCTGGGTCCCCAAATCAGTGAGTAATAGTGCACGAAACGGACCAGAATCGGCCAAAATTGCGACTGTTGATAGCCAACACATAGGCGGTTTAAAAACTACAAAATCGCTTCGGGACCCCAAAACGCTGAATAATAGTCCACGAAATGGGTCACAATTGGCCAAAACTATGAGTGTTAATGACCGACACGTAAACGCACCCCGGGGTTCGTTAATCGTGGAAATCACTTCAGGACCCCAAAACAGTGAGTAATAGTCCAAGAAACGGGCCAGAATCGACCAAAATTGCGACTGTTGATGGCCGACACGTAGGCGCTTCCAAAACTTTGGAAATCGCTTCGGGGCCCCAAAACGATGAATAATACTCCATGAAACGGGTCAGAATTGGCCAAAACTATGAGTGTTGATGACTGACATGTAAGCGCAACTTGGGGTTCCAAAACCGTGGAAATCGATTTGGGATCCCAAAACGGTGAGTAATTGTCCATGAAACGGTCAGAATCGGCCAAAACTGTGAGTGTTGATGACCGACACGAGAACGCACCCTAGGGTTCGTTAATCGTGGAAATCACTCCGGACCCCAAAACAGTGAGTAGTAGTCAATGAAATGGGCCAGAATCGGCCAAAATTGTGAGTGTGGATGACCGACACGTAAATTCACCCCGGGGTTCTTTAATCGTGAAATTCACTCCGGGACCCCAAAACAGTGAGTAATAGTCCAAGAAACGGGACAGAATCGGCCGAAACTATGAGTGTTGATGACCGACATATAAGTGCACATTGAGTTTCAACAACTATGGAAATTGCTTCGGGACCCCAAAACAGTGACTAATAGTCCAAGAAATGGGCCAGAATCGGCCCAAACTATGAGTGTTAATGACCGACACGTAAGCGCACCTTGGGGTTCGACAACCATGGAAATCAATTTGGGACCCCAAATTAGTGAGTAATAGTCCACGAAACAGGCCAGAATCGGCCAAAACTGTGATTGGATGACCGACACGTAAGCGCACCCCAGGGTTCGGCAATCGTGGAAATCACTCTGGGACCCCAAAACTGAGAAATAGTCCAAGAAACGGGCCAGAATCGGTCCAAACTGCGATTATTGATGACAGACATGTAAGCGCTCCTTGGGGTTTGACAACCATGGAAATCGCTTTGGGATCCCAAAACGGTGAGTAATAGGTCACGAAACGGGCCAGAATCGGCAAAAACCGCGAGTGTTGATGACCGACACGTAAACGCACCCTGAGGTTCGTCAATCGGGGAAATCACTCCGAGACCCCAAAACATTGAGTAATAGTACAAGAAACGGGCCAGAATCGGCCAAAATTGCGACTGTTGATAGCCGACACGTAGGCGGTTCAAAAACTACGGAAATCGCTTCGGGACCCCGAAACGGTGAATAATAAGCCACGAAACGGGTCAGAATTGGCCAAAACTATGAGTGTTGTTGACAGACACCTAGACACAACCCGGGGATCTCAATCGTGGAAATCACCCTCAGACCCCAAAACGGTGAGTAATAGTGCACGAAAGCGACCAGAATCGGCAAAAATTATGAGTATTGATAACCGACACGTAAACGCACCCCGGGGTTCATCAATCGTTGAAATCTCTCCGGGACCCCAAAACAGGGTAATAGTCCAAGAAACGGGCCAGAATCGGCCCAAACTGCGATTGTTGATGACAGGCACTTAAGCGCACCTTGGGGTTTGACAACCATGGAAATCGCTTTGGGACCCCAAAACGGTGAGTAATAGTCGAGGAAACAAGACAGAATCGGCCAAAACTATGAGTGTTGATGACCGACACATAAACGCACCCCAGGGTTCGCCAATCATGGAAATCACTCCGGGACCCCAAAACAGTGAGTAATAGTCCCAAACTATGAGTGTTGATGACCGACATGTAAGCGCACCTTGGGGTTCCATAACCATGGAAATCGATTTGGGATCCAAAACGGTGAGTTAATGTCCACGAAACAGGCCTTAATCGGCAAAAACCGTGAGGGTTGATGACCGACATGGAAACGCACCCCGGGGTTCGTTGATTGTGGAAATCACTCTGGACCTCAAAACAGTGACTAATAATCCAAGAAACCGGCCACAATCGGCCAAAACTGTGAGTGTTGATGACCGACACGTAAACGCACCCCGGGGTACCTTAATCGTGGAATTCACTCCGCGACCCCAAAACAGTGACTAATAATCCAAGAAACGGGACAGAATCGGCCCAAAGTGCGCTTATTGATGACGGACATGTAAGCGCTCCTTGGGGTTTGACAACCATGGAAATCGCTTTGGGACCCCAAAACGGTGAGTAATAGTACACGAAACAGGCCAGAATCGACAAAAACCGCAAGTGTTGATGACCGACACGTAAACGCACCCCGAGGTTCATCAATCGTGGAAATCACCCCAGGAACCCAAAACAAAGAGTAATAGTCCATGAAACGGGACAGAATCGGCCAAAACTGCGACTGTCGATGGCCGACACATAGGCGCTTCAAAAACTATGGAAATCGCTTCGGGACCCCAAAATAGTGAATAATAGTCCATGAAACGGGTCAGAATTGGACAAAACTGTGAGTGTTGATGACAGACACGTATACGCACCCCGGGGATCGTCAATCGTGGAAATCGCCCTAGGACCCCAGAACGGTGAGTAATAGTGCACGAAACGGACCAGAATCGGCCAAAATTGTGAGTGTTGATGACCGACACGTAAACGCACCCCGGGGTTCATCAATCATGGAAGTCACTCTGGGACCCCAAAACAGGGTAATAGTCCATTATAAGGGCCAGAATCGGCCCAAACTACGATTGTTGATGACGGACACGTAAGCCCACCTTGGGGTTTGACAACCATGGAAATCGCTTTGGGACCCCAAAATGGTGAGTAATAGTCCATGAAACTGGTCAGAATCGAGAAAAACCGCGAGTGTTGATGACCGACACGTAAACGCACCCCGGGATTCGTCAATCGTGGAAATCTCTTCAGGACCCCAAAATTGAGTATTATTCCAAGAAACGGGCCAGAATCGGCCCAAACAGTGAGTCTTGATGACCAACACGTAAGCACACGTTGGGGCTCGACAACCATAGAAATCGATGTGGTACCGCAAAATGGATCGTAATAGTCCAGGAAACAGGACAGAATCGGCCAAAACAGTGAGTGTTGATGACCGACACATAAATGCACACCAGGGTTCGTCAATCATGGGAATCACTCCGGGACCCCAAGGTAGTGAGTAATAGTCCAAGAAACGGGCCAGAATCGGCCCAAACTATGAGTGTTGATGACCGACACGTAAGCGCACCTCGGGGATCCATAACCATGGAAATCGATTTGGATCCCAAAACGGTGAGTAATTTTCCACGAAACAGGCCAGAATCGCCCAAAACCGTGAGTGTTAATGATCGACACGGAAACGCACCTCGGGGTTCGTTAATCGTGGAAATCACTCTGGGCCCCAAAACAGTGAGTAATAGTCCATGAAATGGGCCAGAATCGGCCAAAACTATGAGTGTTGATGACTGACACGTAAGCGCACCTCGGGGTTCCTTAATCGTGGAATTCACTCCGGGACCCCAAAACAGTGACTAATAGTCCAAAAAACGGGCCAGAATCAGCCCAAACTGTGAGTGTTGATGGCCGACACATAAGCGCACCTTGGGATTCGACAACCATGGAAATCAATTTGGGACCCCAAAACGGTGAGTAATAGTCCATGAAATTAGCCAGAATCGGCCAAAACTGTGATTGTTGATGACCGACACGTAAGCGCACCTAGGGTTACAACAACTATGGAAATCGCTTGGGGACCTCAAAATGGTGAGTAATAGTCCACGAAACTGGTCAGAATTGGCCAAAACTATGAGTGTTAACGTCGGACACGTAAACGCAATCCGGGGATAGTCAATCGTGGAAATCGCTCTGGGTCCCCAAATCAGTGAGTAATAGTGCACGAAACGGACCAGAATCGGCCAAAATTGCGACTGTTGATAGCCAACACATAGGCGGTTTAAAAACTACAAAATCGCTTCGGGACCCCAAATCGCTGAATAATAGTCCACGAAATGGGTCAGAATTGGCCAAAACTATGAGTGTTAATGACCGACACGTAAACGCACCCTGGGGTTCGTTAATCGTGGAAATCACTTCGGGACCCCAAAACAGTGAGTAATAGTCCAAGAAACGGGCCAGAATCGACCAAAATTGCGACTGTTGATGGCCGACACGTAGGCGCTTCCAAAACTTTGGAAATCGCTTCGGGGCCCCAAAACGATGAATAATACTCCATGAAACGGGTCTGAATTGGCCAAAACTATGAGTGTTGATGACTGACATGTAAGCGCAACTTGGGGTTCCAAAACCGTGGAAATCGATTTGGGATCCCAAAACGGTGAGTAATTGTCCATGAAACGGTCAGAATCGGCCAAAACTGTGAGTGTTGATGACCGACACGAGAACGCACCCTAGGGTTCGTTAATCGTGGAAATCACTCCGGACCCCAAAACAGTGAGTAGTAGTCAATGAAATGGGCCAGAATTGGCCAAAATTGTGAGTGTGGATGACCAACACGTAAATTCACCCCGGGGTTCTTTAATCGTGAAATTCACTCCGGGACCCCAAAACAGTGAGTAATAGTCCAAGAAACGGGACAGAATCGACCGAAACTATGAGTGTTGATGACCGACATATAAGTGCACCTTGAGTTTCAACAACTATGGAAATCGCTTTGGGACCCCAAAACAGTGACTAATAGTCCAAGAAATGGGCCAGAATCGGCCCAAACTATGAGTGTTAATGACCGACATGTAAGCGCACCCCAGGGTTCGGCAATCGTGGAAATCACTCTGGGACCCCAAAACTGAGAAATAGTCCAAGAAACGGGCCAGAATCGGTCCAAACTGCGATTATTGATGACAGACATGTAAGCGCTCCTTGGGGTTTGACAACCATGGAAATCGCTTTGGGATCCCAAAACGGTGAGTAATAGGTCACGAAACGGGCCAGAATCGGCAAAAACCGCGAGTGTTGATGACCGACACGTAAACGCACCCTGAGGTTCGTCAATCGGGGAAATCACTCCGAGACCCCAAAACATTGAGTAATAGTACAAGAAACGGGCCAGAATCGGCCAAAATTGCGACTGTTGATAGCCGACACGTAGGCGGTTCAAAAACTACGGAAATCGCTTCGGGACCCCGAAACGGTGAATAATAAGCCACGAAACGGGTCAGAATTGGCCAAAACTATGAGTGTTGTTGACAGACACCTAGACACAACCCGGGGATCTCAATCGTGGAAATCACCCTCAGACCCCAAAACGGTGAGTAATAGTGCACGAAAGCGACCAGAATCGGCAAAAATTATGAGTATTGATAACCGACACGTAAACGCACCCCGGGGTTCATCAATCGTTGAAATCTCTCCGGGACCCCAAAACAGGGTAATAGTCCAAGAAACGGGCCAGAATCGGCCCAAACTGCGATTGTTGATGACAGGCACTTAAGCGCACCTTGGGGCTTGACAACCATGGAAATCGCTTTGGGACCCCAAAACGGTGAGTAATAGTCGAGGAAACAAGACAGAATCGGCCAAAACTATTAGTGTTGATGACCGACACATAAACGCACCCCAGGGTTCGCCAATCATGGAAATCACTCCGGGACCCCAAAACAGTGAGTAATAGTCCAAGAAACGGGCCAGAATCGTCCCAAACTATGAGTGTTGATGACCGACATGTAAGCGCACCTTGGGGTTCCATAACCATGGAAATCGATTTGGGATCCAAAACGGTGAGTTAATGTCCACGAAACAGGCCTTAATCGGCAAAAACCGTGAGGGTTGATGACCGACATGGAAACGCACCCCGGGGTTCGTTGATTGTGGAAATCACTCTGGACCTCAAAACAGTGACTAATAATCCAAGAAACCGGCCACAATCGGCCAAAACTGTGAGTGTTGATGACCGACACGTAAACGCACCCCGGGGTACCTTAATCGTGGAATTCACTCCGCGACCCCAAAACAGTGACTAATAATCCAAGAAACGGGACAGAATCGGCCCAAAGTGCGCTTATTGATGACGGACATGTAAGCGCTCCTTGGGGTTTGACAACCATGGAAATCGCTTTGGGACCCCAAAACGGTGAGTAATAGTACACGAAACAGGCCGGAATCGACAAAAACCGCAAGTGTTGATGACCGACACGTAAACGCACCCCGAGGTTCATCAATCGTGGAAATCACCCCAGGACCCCAAAACAAAGAGTAATAGTCCATGAAACGGGACAGAATCGGCCAAAACTGCGACTGTCGATGGCCGACACATAGGCGCTTCAAAAACTATGGAAATCGCCTCGGGACCCCAAAATAGTGAATAATAGTCCATGAAACGGGTCAGAATTGGCCAAAACTATGAGTGTGAATGACCGACACGTAAACGCACCCTGGGGTTCGTTAATCGTGGAAATCACTTCGGGACCCCAAAACAGTGAGTAATAGTCCAAGAAACGGGCCAGAATCGACCAAAATTGCGACTGTTGATGGCCGACACGTAGGCGCTTCCAAAACTTTGGAAATCGCTTCGGGGCCCCAAAACGATGAATAATACTTCATGAAACGGGTCAGAATTGGCCAAAACTATGAGTGTTGATGACTGACATGTAAGCGCAACTTGGGGTTCCAAAACCGTGGAAATCGATTTGGGATCCCAAAACGGTGAGTAATTGTCCATGAAACGGTCAGAATCGGCCAAAACTGTGAGTGTTGATGACCGACACGAGAACGCACCCTAGGGTTCGTTAATCGTGGAAATCACTCCGGACCCCAAAACAGTGAGTAGTAGTCAATGAAATGGGCCAGAATTGGCCAAAATTGTGAGTGTGGATGACCGACACGTAAATTCACCCCGGGGTTCTTTAATCGTGAAATTCACTCCGGGACCCCAAAACAGTGAGTAATAGTCCAAGAAACGGGACAGAATCGACCGAAACTATGAGTGTTGATGACCGACATATAAGTGCACCTTGAGTTTCAACAACTATGGAAATCGCTTCGGGACCCCAAAACAGTGACTAATAGTCCAAGAAATGGGCCAGAATCGGCCCAAACTATGAGTGTTAATGACCGACACGTAAGCGCACCCCAGGGTTCGGCAATCGTGGAAATCACTCTGGGACCCCAAAACTGAGAAATAGTCCAAGAAACGGGCCAGAATCGGTCCAAACTGCGATTATTGATGACAGACATGTAAGCGCTCCTTGGGGTTTGACAACCATGGAAATCGCTTTGGGATCCCAAAACGGTGAGTAATAGGTCACGAAACGGGCCAGAATCGGCAAAAACCGCGAGTGTTGATGACCGACACGTAAACGCACCCTGAGGTTCGTCAATCGGGGAAATCACTCCGAGACCCCAAAACATTGAGTAATAGTACAAGAAACGGGCCAGAATCGGCCAAAATTGCGACTGTTGATAGCCGACACGTAGGCGGTTCAAAAACTACGGAAATCGCTTCGGGACCCCGAAACGGTGAATAATAAGCCACGAAACGGGTCAGAATTGGCCAAAACTATGTGTGTTGATGACAGACACCTAGACACAACCCGGGGATCTCAATCGTGGAAATCACCCTGAGACCCCAAAACGGTGAGTAATAGTGCACGAAAGCGACCAGAATCGGCAAAAATTATGAGTATTGATAACCGACACGTAAACGCACCCCGGGGTTCATCAATCGTTGAAATCTCTCCGGGACCCCAAAACAGGATAATAGTCCAAGAAACGGGCCAGAATCGGCCCAAACTGCGATTGTTGATGACAGGCACTTAAGCGCACCTTGGGGTTTGACAACCATGGAAATCGCTTTGGGACCCCAAAACGGTGAGTAATAGTCGAGGAAACAAGACAGAATCGGCCAAAACTATGAGTGTTGATGACCGACACATAAACGCACCCCAGGGTTCGCCAATCATGGAAATCACTCCGGGACCCCAAAACAGTGAGTAATAGTCCAAGAAACGGGCCAGAATCGTCCCAAACTATGAGTGTTGATGACCGACATGTAAGCGCACCTTGGGGTTCCATAACCATGGAAATCGATTTGGGATCCAAAACGGTGAGTTAATGTCTACGAAACAGGCCTTAATCGGCAAAAACCGTGAGGGTTGATGACCGACATGGAAACGCACCCCGGGGTTCGTTGATTGAGGAAATCACTCTGGACCTCAAAACAGTGACTAATAATCCAAGAAACCGGCCACAATCGGCCAAAACTGTGAGTGTTGATGACCGACACGTAAACGCACCCCGGGGTACCTTAATCGTGGAATTCACTCCGCGACCCCAAAACAGTGACTAATAATCCAAGAAACGGGACAAAATCGGCCCAAACTGCGATTATTGATGACGGACATGTAAGCGCTCCTTGGGGTTTGACAACCATGGAAATCGCTTTGGGACCCCAAACGGTGAGTAATAGTACACGAAACAGGCCAGAATCGACAAAAACCGCAAGTGTTGATGACCGACACGTAAACGCACCCCGAGGTTCATCAATGGTGGAAATCACCCCAGGACCCCAAAACAAAGAGTAATAGTCCATGAAACGGGACAGAATCGGCCAAAACTGCGACTGTCGATGGCCGACACATAGGCGCTTCAAAAACTATGGAAATCGCTTCGGGACCCCAAAATAGTGAATAATAGTCCATGAAACGGGTCAGAATTGGACAAAACTGTGAGTGTTGATGACAGACACGTATACGCACCCCGGGGATCGTCAATCGTGGAAATCGCCCTAGGACCCCAGAACGGTGAGTAATAGTGCACGAAACGGACCAGAATCGGCCGAAATTGTGAGTGTTGATGACCGACACGTAAACGCACCCCGGGGTTCATCAATCATGGAAGTCACTCTGGGACCCCAAAACAGGGTAATAGTCCATTATAAGGGCCAGAATCGGCCCAAACTACGATTGTTGATGACGGACACGTAAGCCCACCTTGGGGTTTGACAACCATGGAAATCGCTTTGGGACCCCAAAATGGTGAGTAATAGTCCATGAAACTGGTCAGAATCGAGAAAAACCGCGAGTGTTGATGACCGACACGTAAACGCACCCCGGGATTCGTCAATCGTGGAAATCTCTTCAGGACCCCAAAATTGAGTATTATTCCAAGAAACGGGCCAGAATCGGCCCAAACAGTGAGTCTTGATGACCAACACGTAAGCACACGTTGGGGCTCGACAACCATAGAAATCGATGTGGTACCGCAAAATGGATCGTAATAGTCTAGGAAACAGGACAGAATCGGCCAAAACAGTGAGTGTTGATGACCGACACATAAATGCACACCAGGGTTCGTCAATCATGGGAATCACTCCGGGACCCCAAAATAGTGAGTAATAGTCCAAGAAACGGGCCAGAATCGGCCCAAACTATGAGTGTTGATGACCGACACGTAAGCGCACCTCGGGGATCCATAACCATGGAAATCGATTTGGGATCCCAAAACGGTGAGTAATTTTCCACGAAACAGGCCAGAATCGCCCAAAACCGTGAGTGTTAATGATCGACACGGAAACGCACCCCGGGGTTCGTTAATCGTGGAAATCACTCTGGGCCGCAAAACAGTGAGTAATAGTCCATGAAATGGGCCAGAATCGGCCAAAACTGTGAGTGTTGATGACTGACACGTAAGCGCACCTCGGGGTTCCTTAAACGTGGAATTCACTCCGGGACCCCAAAACAGTGACTAATAGTCCAAAAAACGGGCCAGAATCAGCCCAAACTGTGAGTGTTGATGGCCGACACGTAAGAGCACCTTGGGGTTCGACAACCATGGAAATCAATTTGGGACCCCAAAACGGTGAGTAATAGTCCATGAGATTGGCCAGAATCGGCCAAAACTGTGATTGTTGATGACCGACACGTAAGCGCACCTAGGGTTACAACAACTATGGAAATCGCTTGGGGACCTCAAAATGGTGAGTAATAGTCCACGAAACCGGTCAGAATTGGCCAAAACTATGAGTGTTAACGTCGGACACGTAAACGCAATCCGGGGATAGTCAATCGTGGAAATCGCTCTGGGTCCCCAAATCAGTGAGTAATAGTGCACGAAACGGACCAGAACCGGCCAAAATTGTGAGTGTTGATGACCAACACGTAAACGCACCCCGGGGTTCGGCAATCAAGGAAATCACTCTGGGACCCCGAAACTAAGAAATAGTCCAAGAAACGGGCCAGAATCGGCCCATACTGCAACTATTGATGACAGACATGTAAGCGCTCCTTGGGGTTTGACAATCATGGAAATCGCTTTGGGACCCCAAAACGGTGAGTAATAGTCCATGAAATGGGCCAGAATCGACAAAATCGCCAGTGTTGATGACCGACACGTAAACGCACCCCGGGGTTCGTCAATCATGGAAATCACTCCGGGACCCCAAAATTGTGAGTAATAGTCCAAGAAACGGGCTAGAACAGGTGGTTCAAAAACTATGGAAATCGCTTTGGGACCCCAAAACGGTGAATAATAGTCCACGAAACGGGTCAGAATTGGCCAAAACTATGTGTGTTGATGACGGACACAAATACGCACCCCGGGGATCGTCAATCGTGGAAATCACCCTGGGACCCATAACGGTGAGTAATAGTGTACGAAACAGACCAGAATCGACCAAAATTGTGAGTGTTGATGACCGACACATAAACGCACCCCGGGGTTTGTCAATCATGGAAATCACTGATACGTCTCCAACGTATCTATAATTTTTTATTGTTCCATGCTATTATATTATCTGTTTTGGATGTTTAATAGCACTAATATGATATTTTATATTATTTTTGGGACTAACCTATTAACCGAGAGTCCAGTGCAAGTTTCTATTTTTTCCTATTTTAGAGTTTCGCAGAAAAGGAATACCAAACGGGGTCCAAACGGAATGGAATTTTCGTGATGATCCTTCTTGGACCATAAGGAAACCAGAAGACTTGGAGATGAAGTTGAAGACACAAAAATGCGGCCACGAGGCAGGAGGGCACGCCTAGGGGGTAGGGCGCCCCCCCCCCCTACCTCGTGGGTCTTCTGACCTAGCTCCTTCGCCTATGTATACTCTTATACCCTGAAAACATCCAGGGGAGCCACGAAACCACTTTTCCACTTCCGCAACCTTCTATACCCGTGAGATCCCATCTAGGGGCCTTTTCGAGCGTCCTGTCGAAAGGGGATTCGATCACGAAGGGCTTCTACATCAACACTATTACCTCTCCCGATGAAGCGTGAGTAGTTTACCACAGACCTATGGGTCCATAGCTAGTAGCTAGATGGCTTCTTCTCTCTCGTTGATTCACAATACCATGTTCTCACTACTAGGGAAAACCCTAGCAGTAGCACGTGTTTAAAGCATATCAGTAGCGCGGGGAACAGCGCTACTAGAAGGCGCTACATCTAAAGGTTAGCAGTAGCGTGTGTTGGACCACGCTACTGCTATATCGAGTTAGTAGCAGCACTTTCTACTATGAGCGCTACTCGTAACTAGTAGTAGTGCTTCTCCTATCACGCGCTACTACTATTATTCCGTATTTCTTTTTCATTTCATGTTGTATTCATACACCTTTATACAAGTTTTCATACCGCGGCAATTTAGAGAATGTTTTTACATCATAATGAGTTATTACATCGCTGCGAGAAAGAACCGGGGACTAGTTTCAAGTGGATGGACATCCACTTGAAACTAATCCGCGGTTCTTTCACCCAATGATATAATAAATATCATCATCATCATATCATTAACAACTTATCATCATAATACATCATTGTCATATAACACCTCCTCATGATCATCGTTTTCATCAATGAGACATCACATACAAGTTGGTCACTAGACATAATCACAACTAGTCCTCATCATCAACTCCCATAAACATATTGAACCTCATAGAACCTACTACATTCTCTTAGGACCTACTATATTATCTTAGGTAAAATAGCATAAAACAAGATAGCCCCTGACTCTCCATTATGGAGAATGGAGATTATCATGTCTCCAATTCTTGCCTTTCGCACAATGTTTCTTCCAAGAACCTCCTTACGACTGTCCATACATTTTTTCCATTCTTTGATTATCATGTGTTCACCGGTTTTAGAAATCTGGTATGGACAGGTGAGATTCGTAGGACGACCTGGCTGTATGTTCAAAACATCAAGGAAACCATTCTGATACATCAAATGAGGCACACAATCCATTGGGATTTTCTGTTGAAAAACATAGTAATAACTTCATAGTTAGCAATGTAGTTCAGTTTTAGAAGTATGCAAAAGATGCACGGATGTTGTAATAGTAAAAAATCTTAGGTTATCTCCATGGAAGTTATCGTGGTTCAACACGTGCACTAGTGGCACGTATTGAGCATAATTTGGAGGGGTTCGATAACTCAATTTTAGTACAATATGCGACCAGATGATTTTTCTCCTGATAAGTTAACTCAGAGCCATTGGTGTAGTTGGTTATGTCTACCATCTTCTGCACATTCTTTGAAGAATGAAAATAAGCTATCAATGGAAATAAGCTGTCAACTATTTTGAAATAAACAATATAAATTACTTAATAACTATGTTTGAGGAACTCACATAGCGGTAGAATTGGAAGTGTATCAACAAGGACCCAAATGTTCAAATTGTCTTGGTCGATGTCAGGATCACCAAGATTCATGGTGACAAACATACCCTCTTGAAAATCATACATCTTGCAAAGTTCTTCCCAACCCGGGCAACCAAAACGGGATACGCTCTCAGAATTGTATAGATTTACCTCAAAATCCATACCGTGATGGGTCCTTAGGTTAATTTTCTTTGTTTCATTCCTCTCATGATCTTGAAAACCCATTCTCTCCAAGACATAGTGTCTTGCATGGCATGGGATGGGATAAGCTAGTCGAATTGTAAAAGACGAAAAATACACGTTGAAGTAGTAGAAGTCGAGCTTATTATGAAAAAAACACTTTGCATCGTAGCTTACTGTATCACAATCGAAGGCCTCCTCGAGCTTAATGCTGAAGCATCGACCTTCGTCCAGGTGAGGCCTGTCGCAGAAACCCCGTTTGTCGCCACACCAGGAGCACTCCCCCGGACCTTCTTCGTCCGACGACATTTCCTATGTTCATAATTCAAAGATTAAACTTGTACAATTAAATATATGTACTACAAAAACTAAATTAGATAACTATTGTTCATCTCGGGTTGACTATCGGTCTATCGAGTCTTTTCTTGAAAACCCTCAGCTCACGTGGTGTATATATTCGACCGTCGGTGATGGTAGCTCCTCCTTTGGTTCCCGAGTACATTACACCAAATTGTCTAGCACAAGGGAACGAAGGAGAACCTACCCCCACGACAACAGTCGGGATTCTTCGTCCTCTCATATATGGTGGAGACTCTCCCTCGCTGATTCCTCTCTGACATTTGCGACCGTCGGTGATGGTCGTTACTCCTCCTTCCCCTAGTGCATAACAAAGGTCTAGCACAAGGAGAAAAAGGAGAACCTACCCCCACGACAACAGTCGCGATTCTTCGGCCTCGATAGACTTAAAGTCAACCTGAAATATCGTTTAATTATCTTTCTAGAAAATCCAGGCCACTCGATATTTCCTACATATTCTAGCACAAGTCATGCCAAAATTCACGAAAAATCCCTGGCATGACCTTTGCTAAAAAAGGACATATCAAGCGCCTGAAATTTGCCGGAAAGGAAATTAATCAACACTCCGACAAAACATAGGCCACTCGGAGGTGTAACCTGCAAGCATGTCCGGCCACTTGAGCAACACAAGATATACATGTTTTTATCTACATCATATCTTATAGGACTCATATTGACATGGAGATTTGGCATTTCTCACCTCGAGGTCGGAGGGGGTCGGTGACGGGGAAGACGGCGGGGATGATGGAGGGGCTTCTTGATTTCTGCAAAAACTAAAACCCTATAAGTTATCACTAATATATCCTGAATAGTATCATACATATAACATCACTAATACAACTAAAACCCTAGCGAGCGACGGGTATAGACGACGAGGATGTGGGATAGGCATCATCGACGTTGATGCGGGAATAATTGCTTAAACTAAAAAATAACAACAAATGTGACATGTTCAACTAGTTATATTAATTCAACTAGTTCTTACTAAAAATAAACTTACTGTAAATAAAAATAAACTAGTTCTTTCTAAAAATAAACTAGTTCAACTAGTTGTATTAATCTTCTTACTAAAAATACATTAGTTCTATTAATTCAACTAGTTCTTACTAAAAATAAACTAGTTCAACTGGTTTTATTAATTTCCTTACTAATTATTTTAAACACTTACTAAAAACAGTAAAAAATGCATTATACAAAAACTACAGTAAAAACAGAAGAAAAAAAAGAGATGGAAGGAGGAGGGGAAGGGAGAAGAAAGGAGAGAGGAGGAGGGGAAGGAGGCCGGTGGGATCGGAGCAGGGAGGGGGCAAGGGGAGGAGGGGCGGGCCGGTGTAGGAGGAGAAGGAGGAAGGGGCGGGGTGGAGGGGGAGGGGCGGCCGGAGGAGGAGGAGGGAGGGGGCGGACGAAGGAGAAGGAGGGAGGGGCGGTGGGAGGAGGGCGGTCGGAGGAGGAGGGGGAGGAGGCAGGAGGGAGTACCTCGGTGGAGGAGCAACGCGGTGGTGGTGGACGACGGGTTCGGCGCGGGCGAGAGCGAGTGAGAGGGAGAGTGAGTGAGAGGGGTGTCAACCGCTCCAGGATAAGGTAAGTAAGTAGTAGCGCGTTTCAGAGACACGCGCTACTGCTACGGGACGTAGCAGTAGCGCTGGTTACGCATACGCGCTACTGCTAAGTGGGGCTAGCTATCTGCGTCCATTACAAACATAGCAGCAGCATGCTTTCCAAGAATGCGCTACTGCTAAAGTAGTAGCAGTAGTGTCGTCTATCTAAACATGCTACTACTATCCCAGTTTTGTCCGGCGCTACTGCTAAGATGTTGTGTATAAGGTTTTCCCTAGTAGTGTGTCCTCGATGTTCTTGGAGATCTATTCGATATAATATTCTTTTGCGGTGTGTTTGTCGAGATCAGATGAATTGTGGATTTATGATCAGCTTATCTATGAATATTACTTGTTTCTTCTCTGAATTCTTATGTGCATGACTTGATATCTTTGCAAGTCTCTTCGAATTATTTGTTTAGTTTGGCCTACTAGATTGATCTTTCTTGCAATGGGAGAAGTGCTTAGCTTTGGGTTGAATCTTGCGGTGTACTTTCCCAGTGACAGTAGGGGTAGCAACGCACGTATTCTATTGTTGCCATCGAGGATAAAAAGATGGGGTTTTCATCATATTGCTTGAGTTAATTCCTCTACATCATGTCATCTTACTTAATGCGTTACTCTGTTCTTTATGAACTTAATACTCCAGATGCAAGCAGGAGTCGGTTGATGTGTGGAGTAATAGTAGTCGATGCAGAATCGTTTCAGTCTACTTGACACGGACGTGATGCCTATGTTCATGATCGCCTTAGATATCATCATATCTTTGCGCTCTTCTATAAATTGCTCGGCAGTAATTTGTTCACCCACAGTAATATTTGCCATCTTGAGAGAAGCCACTAGTGAAACCTATGGCACCGGGGTCTATTTTACATCATATTAGTTTCCCATCAACTTCCCAATTTCTGTCGTCGTTCCTTATTGCGAAGTCTTTGCTTTCCAATCTATAAACCAAAAATACCAAAAATATTTACTTTACCGTTTATCTATCTCTATCAGTCTCACTTTCGCAAATAACTGTGAAGGGATTGACAACCCCTTTATCACGTTGGGTGCAAGTTGTTGATTGTTTGTGCAGGTATTCGGTGACATGTGTGTTGTCTCCTACTGGATTGATTATACCTTGTTCTCAAACTAAGGGAAATACTTATGCTACTTCGCTGCATCACCCTTTCCTCTTCAAGGGAAAAACCAACGCAAGCTCAAGAGGTAGCAAGAAGGATTTCTGGCGCCGTTGCCGGGGAGATCTACGTCAAGTCAAGCCATACCAAGTACCCATCATAAACTCTCCTCTCTTGAATTATTATTCACCATTTGTCTCTCGTTTTCCTCTCCTCCACCTCTAAAACGATTTTCGAAAAGATTTCCTTTGGGACACCAAAACGGTGAGTAATAGTCCACGAAACGGGTCAGAATTGGCCAAAACTGTGAGTGTTAACAACACACACGTCAACGCACCCCGGGGATCATCAACCATGGAAATCGCTATGCGAACCCAAAATGGTGAGTAATAGTGCAAGAAATCGACCAAAATTAGCCAAAATTGTGAGTGTTGATGACCGACACGTAAACGCGCCCCGGGGTTCGTCAATCGTGGAAATCACTTCGGGACCCCAAAACTGAGTAATAGTCCAAGAAACGGGCCAGAATCGGCCCAAACTGCGAGTCTTGACGACCAAAATGTAAGCACATCTTGGGGTTCGACAACCATGGATATCGTTTTGGGATCACAAAACGGTGAATAATAGTTCATGAAACGGGCCAGAATCGGCCAAAACTGTGAGTGTTTATGACAAACACGTAAACGCACCCCGGGGTTCGTAAATCGTGGAAATCACTATGGGACCACAAAACAGTGAGTAATATTCCTAGAAACGGGCCAGAATCGGCCCAAAGTGTGAGTGTTGATGACCGACACGTAAGCGCACCTTGGGGTTCCACAACCATCGAAATAGATTTGGGAACCCAAAACGGTGATAGTCCAAGAAACGGGCGACAATCAGCCAAAACCGTGAGTGTTGATGACCGACATGTAAATGCACCTCGGGATTCGTTAATCGTGGAAATCACGTTGGGACCCCAAAACAGTGAGCAATAGTCCACGAAATGGGCGAGAATCGGTCAAAACTGTGAGTGTTGATGACCAACATGTAAACGCACCCCGGGGTTCGTGAATCATGGAAATCACTCCGGGGCCCCAAAATAGTGAGTAATAGTCCAGGAAACGGGCCAGAATCGGCCAAAATTGTGAGGGTTGATGACTGACACGTAAGCGCACTTGGGTTTCAACAACTACGGAAATCGCTTCGGGACCCCAAAACAGTGAGTAATAGTACAGGAAACGGGCCAGAATCGGCCAAAACTGTGAGTGTTAATGATGGACACGTAAACGCACCTCAGGGATCGTCAATCGTGAAAATCGCTCTCGGATCCCAAAACGGTGAGTAATAGTGCACGAAATGGACAAGAATCGGCCAAAATTGTGATTGTTGATGACCGACATATAAACCGTGAAAATCACTCTGGGACCTCAAAACTGAGTAATTCAAAGAAACGCCAGAATCGGCCAAAACTGCGATTGTTTATGACAGACACGTAAGCGCACCTTAGGGTTTGACAACCATAGAAATCGCTTCGTGACCCCAAAACGATGAGTAATATTTCCTTTTGTGAGCACATAGAAATCTCTTTCTCTTCTTTTTTGTGGGAAGAGTACATACATATTTTTTAAGGACTATAATATCGGCGACTAGAAGAGGGCCAATCCAACGATCGTTTCATCAGAGGAGCATCTCTCGGCGCACGTTTCGCCTCCCTTGATTGTTCGTCGGGGGATGGCTATGGCGAACCTCGTTGGCCCGGAGGCCAGTTTACTGTTTTCCCAAATGTCGTGAACAAAAAAAACATACTTTCTTGTAAAAACAGAGAAAACATAAATGTAGAATTGCCATGAACAAAAAAACACATTTTCTGATGAATAACAGAGAAAACATAAATATATAATTGCCGTGGTATGAAAATATAAACAATGTTGTGTTACTTTATAAAACTGTCATTTCTTTATATTATTGATTTACAAATGGTATGATTAAAACAATGTGCCGTGTGATCTGAAAAATAGATTTCTGAATGTGCCAAAAAAGCCATGTTTTGGAGAAGATTTTTTTTCTTTATTGTTGCCAAGGATGAGAAACACAATGCCATGGCGTAATTTTTTTTATTATTGGGTCCATTGTGCAAAAAATATTAAAAACGTGTTTCATTCAAAAATATGCCACACTTATAATAATAAAATTGTCATCCTGATAATAATAAAAATGGCATGCCAATAATAGAACTGTCATCATGTTAATAATAGAAACGCCATCCTCCTTAAAATAAAAACGGCATGTTACTAATAACAAAAATGGCATGCTCTTAATCATAAAACCGTCATCATATCAATAATAAAATTGCCACATTATCTCTATCTCTACTACTTAAAAAAAGTGTAAGGTTCTTATTTCACCTCTCTTTTGTCTAACCTTCCTTATATATGTCTCACTCTTTCCTTTTCCTCTTTGATTTTTTTCTCACATCTCTTACTTTTCTCCCATCCATTCTCCCTAAAACATAATTAATTGTCTCATTTTTTATTAACTTACCAAAAAAAAGCATATTTTGTTTGGTAAGTAATTAAATTCTTACCAAATAAGTACTTAACAATAAAAATGCAGGTAAATCATGGTGATTGCATACAAAAACTTGATAAAATTTTAGCGCATCAATATCATAACAGATGCGTGAGCTAATCTACTAGAATGTTTATATTCCCGTTGCAACGCATGGGCAATTGTCTAATTTGTTATTAAAATGTCATACTCTTAGTAATAAAACTGATATTTTCTTAATAAAAAATGGCATATTTGATAGCTGCTATTTGGCTCCCGGGCTCATCTGCTCCCGCCATGAACAGTACAATCAAATAAACTACTAGAAATTTTCAAAAGAATTTGAATTTTTTTCATGGAAGATACTTTGATGTGTGAGATTCATGCCAAATTTCAACTCATTTGGACTCTGAGTAGCTCTCAGTAAAAAAGACAAATGTGGATCTGTGAAATAGTTTACTGTTCATGTACCGTTCGGACACATCGTTTTTTTGCTGAGAGCTACTCAAATGTCTGAATGCGTTGAAAATTGGCATGGTCCTCACGCACTAAAACATCATCCATGAAAAAAAGGACAGATTTTTTAGAATTTTATAAGTATTATTAGTTGAATTTAATTTTCACCGGGGCACAGAAATGGATATTCATCATATTATTATTACTCCTTTCGTCCCATAATGTAAGACGTTTTTTGACACTACACTAGTGTTAAAAAACGTCTTACATTATGGGACGGATGGAGTAATTATTAATAATAAAATTGTCATGTGAAAAAGTTTTATATATATATATATTATTATTAATAAACGTCTTACATTATAGGATGGATTTTTCATATATAGGACAAATGTTTCCTACAAGCAGTATATGTATATTCCATGAATAAGTGATGAAATTTCCCAAAAAGCTTCACATTGGGGGCATTAAGAAAGGACCTAGAAAATGCCATGCTACCTATAATAAAAATGCACATGGAAAGTTAAGAAAAATTCCCCTCTAAAATAATAGTGATTTTATTCTTTTAAAAGGAAAAAATGATTTTCTTATTTTTCCTACAAGCAGTATATGTATATTCCATGAATAAGTGATGAAATTTCCCAAAAAGCTTCACATTGGGGGCATTAAGAAAGGACCTAGAAAATGCCATGCTACCTATAATAAAAATGCACATGGCAAGTTAAGAAAAATTCCCCTCTAAAATAATAGTGATTTTATTCTTTTAAAAGGAAAAAATGATTTTCTTATTTTTTTAAATGAAAATTCAAATCTAAAGAATTTAGGTTCAAATACATAAAACAAGTTAAAGTACATGTTTCCACAAAAACTGTTTCAGCCCAAGTGGTTGCGCCTCTCCGCAGGATGTCTCGAGTTTGAATTCCCCCACCCGTGCACCTCACATGAATTTTTTGGGAGAAAAAAAAAGGCGAGTGTGCTAGACAAATTGAAATAGAGATATCAGTATCTTCCAATCTTTGGCTTCTTCCAATCTTTGGCTTCTTCCAAACTTATCCCAACATTCCTCCAGGAAACAGTTTACAGCAACCAACTCCAGTTGATCTACATGGCGGCGGCCCTGCATCAAGATCTGTGCGACGGCACATAAGGCGTTCGCCAAGGTTGATCCCTTGGCGAACGTTCTCATAAAATCAATGCTCAGGGCAGAACTCTACTGAACCCCTCAGCCCAGCCCAAGTGCCATGCTGAACTTGGGAGAGGTGCAGGTCGCCATCGATGAACAGAGAAAACATTTAAACAGAGAAAACATATTTTTGAAGGACTCTAGTAGCTGCCATCCATCAGACCGGCTCCAAAACAGTTTTGCTTTGCATAACTCGACATGGCACATGCTACGTAGCTAACAAGAGATAAAAGATCCTTGGAATGCCACTCACACACGTGAGAATGAAACAGGAGATGTTCAACAAGACAATGGCAAGATCCCAACAGGATCGACCGTCCCTAATCCATCGAATGGCGCGGAACCAACACCGGTCCACATCCTCCGATGCATCGACTAAAATCTAAAGATCCGCCAGCTAAACCTAACATTAGTTGAACTGAGACATGATGGTGGTTAACCAGCTACTAGCCTACAGTCACCAAGCATTCTGCTGCAATGGCGAAGCATGTAGAAACGATGAACGTCCACCCCCTACTGCTACCAAGTTTACAATCCTACTTATACACATCGTCCGCAAAAGCAGCACGTCGAGCTCCCTACAGTTTTAGTCGGTGACTGGCATCACGTAAACCCGCTCAACAGACCGGAAGCTTTTCCGCCTTTCTCAGCTTCTTCGGAAGAGCTAGAGGAGCTCTCGATCGACTCGTCCTCGGACGCGTCGTCCCGCTCCACCCGCAGCCGGTGAGCATTGTCAGCAGCCCATTGGGCGAACTCTGGGGTGGCCGTGTGTACCATCAGTGCGTTTCTGGTCGATTCCTCGGTGAACTCCTCCCATTCTCTCTTTGAGTATTTCCGTGGTTCGATGTTGTGGAAGGTGGAGTAGTAGTCTTCATCTTGATTGGGTGCTACCCTCTTTCCCATTGCTGAGGGGACCAAACCTGCAAAGCAACAACAAGAGTTGGCTAGCTATTATGTCAAATGCTTCAATGTGTCAAAGTTGATGGTTTTATAGGTCTTCTGGAGTTAAATATATGCCTAAAAGATCATTAGTTCGTAGTACCAAAGACAAGCAGAGAGCAGGGATGCAAATGGGTAGCCTGAAGGATACTCACCGAAGCTCCGACCATAACTAGTTCACTTGAATGAAGTAAAAATTACACTAGTCAGGGCCAGAGGGCACCAACATCCATCAATTTGCATCCTTAAATATTTCGAGGTTGCTTTTGACTTATGGCAGTTTCCTATAAGTACAGTACACTGGACTCACAGTAGTATGCAGAACATGATACTGATTACTTTACCTCCATTGGCTAAATTGTTCCAACCATACTGTGTTGTTGTGGCTCTTCCAGTACCCGCCCCTGATGATGGACTTAAGAACTGGACCTGGCGAGTGTTGGGTGATACTTGAGTAAACCTTGGATGAGAAGGCACATTTAATTGTTTTCGCTTCCTGCAGCAGAATCAGCATATTCAGGGTTTCAACAGCAACAGTAAATTCACAACAGTAATTAACTCAAGGGACACTCACCGTGCTATTGGCTTGTGAACTTTCTTTGCCGTCAGTACAGAGCAAATCCACCAGCTAGCAACTAGAGCAGCCGATGCTAGAATAGGGTCCAGTGTGCTCTACAAGACAATGTCAAACATAAACTTCAAAAGACAATAAAATCTGATGTAGGCATTGACCAAGATTCAGAGTCCTCATAGATGCATGAGAAGAATACTTAGCGTTTGAAAATAAGCCCACCTGCATAACAAAGAACATTGCAACAACACGCATAGCCCACTTTACAAACTGTGCTATCCCGGCATCAACACTGCCATCTTTTGAAATGATAAATCTCCTCACCATCCAATAGCCAAAACCAGCTCCAGTCAAAACAACTGCTACCAGCAGAAAGATTGAAACCTGTAATTCATTTCAATATTTTTTATTATTTGAAGAGCTTAAAGATTACTCATAGTGGCAATAAGTATTATTACTAGACAAGACAATATAATGTGAACCATTTCTGACAGGAACAATAATTGAGAAGTCAGAAGATTGCTAGCAAATGATATAATACCATGCAAAAGGGCGAACAGAAACTAGGCTAAATCATATCCAAGGAACTAGGTCAGTCCATCACAAATATGGACAACAAGGACAAAGCAATCCATTCACATGTCTTCCCCACACTCAACTGTACTTTCATAATTATGCATTTCTGTGATTGCATTGAGCTAATTAATTCTTGATGCAACATGTGGCTTCTGGGCCCATGTGGCCATTAGATATCATACCATGCTTATCCTTTTCTATTAATAATATACTGTAAGAGCCTCTCATGCTGTTTGCTGGGTAAAAAGAAGTATTATTCGATCACCAATTCTATAGTTGATACTTGGATGGATGAATTACTTACAGGGTTGTGCATCTCCTCGCTCAAGCCAAAGTTTTCCAGAATAGAGGCAACCATTGAGGAGAAGTAGTGTGCAGCATAGGAGCCAACACCCAACTAAATATTGGAAAAGGAATGAACAGATATCAAGAATTAGAGAGAATATATTCAGATAGGCATACTTATGGTGTAATAAAATGTTATAGCAGAACGCTGACGATATAGAAAACTTACCACAGATCCATAAATTGTAAGGTAAAATAAACCTTTTTTGCCCATCGGTAGCAGTTTCATCCCCTATAACGAGAACGAGGTCAGAACATTAAGGGAACCAATTCTCCATCAGCAAATAAATAGAAACCTGATTGAGAATGACTGTTCTTTATCATAAATTGTAACAAGGGCCACACTGATAACTTGGCATCATGTGCACTGAGCAAAAATTACAAACTGGGGGTGTAGAGTTTTGATTACTGTAACATCAAATTAAATCAGTAACTAGTTATCTACAAGAGTAGAGAACAAACAAACAAACAGGAACATAATAAAAAATTAACTCCCTCGTCATAAATGCTCATGATTCCCCAACCAGCAAAATCAGTACCAGTTACAAGAAAATATTCCGTATTAAATGTACTAAAGTAAACACCAAACTTCGTTGTTGGTTGGTCAATCAGACCCTCGCACTGATACACTAAAAAACATCAAATGGTTCAAACACTGATGACTCACAAGATGCTAGTCCATCTGTACACCACCTGATGCTACAAGGAGCTACAAAGTTCAATAAAATAAGAGACGCCGTTAAGGTATTATCCTACAAAGCTCGCTGTTTATGTCTAAATCACCAAGATGGACCTGACTTTCAAGTATCTGTACAAGAGAACTCGGATACTACTACGGCATGGTTGATCAAGGGACTATTGAATTACCATAGTGCTATGTTGAATCTCCATCAAAATCAAGTTTACAGGGCATAAGTATCTTGCTTAATGAAGTGTACTCAAGTTTCTAGGTTTGCTAAAAAAAATATCAGCATTAACACTTTGCATATAACTGCAAGAATCCTCATGGTGCCAAATTTTAAACTTGATTCATGGTGTACTCTACTTGAAACGAGCATAAATATCAAAGCCTATTTAACCTGCATCCATGCACCTTACATGTACTTAAGAATATGGAACATCAATCAACTAGATTAATAGAAAAACACGTTTGAGGAAGCCTTGAAAAACAGGTCATCTTAACATAATGCATTAATTTCATTTCACTTCTTTTAACAATGAATCTTTATCAAGAGAATCATAAACAGGTATTTGACTAAAACAATACCTGGAAAAGGACAATCAGCACCACAAGTAGGATTCCAAGTGCCATAGAGCTGCTATAGTAAAAAGGTGCCCATTTACTAACGATGGGTGACAGGAATAACAGGACAAATCCAATACCAAGGCAAGCTAAACGCCACTTCTGAAGCTCTGCAAATTTTGATTACAGGGAACAAGAATGAATTAGTATTTCAGAGAAAAGGGCAGATACATATGCCCTTAAATATGTGTGACTGGCAGAAAGAGAATAGTTTCAGGAAAAGAAATCCTTACCTTCCTGAATGGAAAGGCTGAAGACAGTAGATTTCTTATCAGTCAGTTTCACATCAACATATCTGCTGGCATATGGAGACTTCACAGCATTCCACATGCCACCTTGCAGAGCTTGCCATTCATCCATCTCACATTGGCACAAACCCGTAGAAGCATTCCTGCAAATGAAAGTTGCTTCAATTTGCTGCATACTAGCAAAGATGCATATATTCTTTCTTTTTTTCAGACAATGCAAGACTTACCCATGAAAGCAAATCTGTATTTTCCAATGGAATTTTTCTGGCATTGAATGAGAAACATTCATTCGAACATGTATTTGATTTGCGTAGCTTTGAAACTGCCACCTTGGTATTCCAGAAATGCGGATTCGCTCACAAAAGATTCCACCCATGGACGAGGGAGCAAAAGTCACCTCTGGATTTTCGAAACTAACATCTGCAGTAACAAATAACTAGGTCAACAATGGTACAGGCGTGTGTGAACAAAAAATCGCTACAAAATCCTATTCGAAAACGAAGTCCCAACCAACAGTCACAGCCTACGGGAGAGGGGATGCATCCCGAAGGCAGGCAGGACCGCGCAAAAACCCTAAACCCTAGCGGGAGGCCGTAATCGATCCCCGCGCGCTCGGGCGCGCGCAGCACAAAGTCAAATCCGAGCACAGAGAGCGGTCGCGGAGAGAGTTCGGGGGGCGCGAACCTTTGAGGGGGCGGCCGGACGCGGCGTCGGCGTCGTGGGCCTCGCCGGAGGAGAGGATGAGGAGGGCGGCGAGGGAGGTGAAGAGGAGGAGCGCCGGGACCGTGCGCCTGGGCGGCGACTGGGAGGAGGAGGAGGCGGTGGAGGGAGGGCGCGCGGAGCTGGCCGACGAGGAGCAGGCGGTGGCGGCCGGCGCCGGCGCGGCGGCTGCGGCGGGGGCCATCTCCCCCCGCGGCGACGGCGGCGCTTCTCTTCCCACGAGTTTAAGAAAGCCGCTTCATTTGTGGGGGGAAGCGTGGGTCTACCAACTTGTTTCTTCTCTGCTGGATTTATTACGAGCAGCCGAGGAGTATATATCTAGTAGTATTAAAAAAGGAATTATAGTTTGACCGTTGCAAATAGATAGACACAAGATTTTATGGCCGTTCAAAATAAAACTTGCATATATTCCCAAATACAAACAGCTAGGATACCACTCGACCAAAAAAAAAGAAGACCAGAAACGACTAAAATCAACAGACTGTCTACACCCAACCTACAGCCGCCTCCCTCAACCGACACATGCCCCTGGGCCCTCCCATCGGTCTCCGCCTCTCCCACAATCCAGTCTCACCCTTCCCTACCGAAACCCCCGCTCCTTCATCTTACCCAGCACCCTCTCCCGTTGCGCCAGATGTCGCCAACTGAGCTCGTTGCTGCAGACCCGGGCCGTGCTGCTGCAAGGCGACCACGGCGTGCTGCAAGCTCCGCCTCCCTATGCTTTGTTGCCTGAATCTCATGGCCATCGGGGAGTGCTTCAAGTGGATGTTGTGAACGCAAATGACGGGGCGGTTAGGGTTTTTTTGGGGCGGTTGCGTTGATTCGATTAGATTTTAGACAACCCATGATGACTATGATCAGTGTACAATTGCTAGGATTTCTAGGATTGCTAGTATGTGTTCATGATTATGATTAGTGTAGAATTGCTAGGGTTGCTTGCCTAGAATGTGCATGATTATTATTTTTGTGGAAAGTTATTAGTCCTCTTTTACATCCCGTCAGGCTAATGTTGCGATGGTATCCAACAATAAAGGTAAGGAGATGATGGGTGGGTGTAGGGTGATTGATACTATTTTTGAGGAATCATGAGTTGTGGTAGGCACCGCCTTCTAATCGTATCAAAATCAATGTTGATGCCAGTTTTGTGAAGAGTATCAGTGCAGGGGGAGTGTTGACGTCGTCATTTCGTCTTGGGGCTTTATTAGGTTGTGCTCCAGTGTGGACGAAGCAGAGCTTCGGGCGTGCCTGTCTGGTCTTTATATCGACATTTCTCTTCACTTGCCTATTTTTTTGGAGACTGATTGTGCTTCTGTGACCTCTTTCCTTGCAAATGAAAACCTTGACAGGTCCTCGTTGGTTGATCTTAAAAAGGAAGTACTTAGCATCATCCATAGAACCCACAAAGCAAAATAGGTCATCCACAAAATCTTGACAGGTCCTCGCTCCTTGCAAATGAAAGCAAGGAGCTTGCTTGGCAAACCCTAACATGGGAACTGTCCGCCCTGAAAGTTATAAGAACTTCCCCTCCTTGGCAAGAGAGAGCTCCTTGTGGAGGATCTCGACATCTTGGGTCTGGACGTCGATCATCTGCTTGAGGAGGTCAACATAATCACTAGGTGCCTTGTTCGATGCCCCCAAATCCTTCATCGTCGCTTAGTCTCTCGACATATCACCGTCAAGCATGTCGAGTGCCTTGATCGACTGATCTTCCCCCTTCAGCAGGCACTCATAAGCAGTTATCATCTCATCGGCGACGCGGTGGTTCTCCTTGCATAGCTCAGTTAATTCCTCCCACTTGGTCAAAAGAGTTGTGAGCTCCTCAATGACCGGCAACTCAATCGCGGTCGCCGAAGAGGTAGGGGCCTCAAGAAACTGCTTAGACCTGGAAGTTATATGAAGATGATCAGCAATTGAAATCAATCCAAAGGATGATGATTAAAAAGAAAGAAGAAACGGATCAGAAATGATGCACGACAAGGAAACCTACCGCCGCACGGCCGCACAGACGATCCATCGCCTACCGGCATGAGCTCCGCTTGGGGGTGCAGGATCCTTCCGCGGCCTTAGTCACCGCCTCTGTATCATTCCTCCTATTCGCATAAGATTGGGTGGCCGGTGGAGTCATCGTTGGGGAAAGGACGAAGGAGCGACTACAAGGATGATGCTGGGAGGAAGGAATTGATAAGTGTGGAGCGCAAATGAGGGAAAGGTCTCTACTTAAAGAAGAAAGGTGCAGAAGCCAAGGAATAACCAGTAACCAGCCCACTAAAATTACCTTTCAGAGCAAATAAAATAAGATGATAGGCGGGCTGTAAGACTTTAAATGTTATATTTTTTTTCTTAGTTGAAAGAGAAAGAATAGGAGAGAAAAAAAGGGGGCTACTAGTTAACAGCCGGCTGCAGCACCTTCTCCTAGATACTTTGTGAGAGAGTAAGGTAGGGCGACGACGGTCGTCGGGGAACGGCGGCGGCGGTGGACGACGAGGGCGCGGGGGAGAGGGTGAGTGAGAGGGAGAGTGAGGTGGGTCGTCGGCCGCGCGGCGCGATAAGGTAGGGTTAGTAGCAACGCGTGTCGAAGAAAAGCGCTACTACTACGAAGCATAGCAGTAGCGCAGGATAGGGATACGTGCTGCTGCTAAGCGGGGCTAGCCATATGCGTCCAGTTCAAACTTAGCAGCAGCGCGTTTAGCTAAAATGCGTTGTTGCTAAAAGGATAGCAGTAGCGCGTTTTACTGGCACGCGCTACTACTAAGTAGCAGCAGCGCCTCATTTTACCCAGCGCTACTGCTAAGATTCTATGTATAAGGTTTTTTCTAGTAGTGCAAAGGAAGTAAACCTATCGATCTTTCATGGTGATAGAAACAAATCCACCCCAACATGCACTACCTCTGTATCAAAATAAAGGGAAATGTTTCGTTCGGTGTGCCGGCCGAATGTTGTGCCCCCCGCGTGCCATGCGATCGTATGGAATCCAGCACCCCGCGTTAGTACTTGCGCACGTTTGACCAGTCGCCCACACAACCTCCTCAAGCGCACGTTTTCCTAGGCCCATCATGAACCCTTTCTTTCTTTTACTATGGTTATCTTCTTCCTCTGGCCCATTCTTTCTCTTTCCCGCGCATGAGCACAGGAGGCGACCACCGCTACCGTACTCGGTGTTGCAACTAGCGATGGTGTTTGTTGGAACCACACTTTTATCATAGACTTCTCATGATTAAGTAACAATTCATCACAACAACGAAGTATAAAGCATAAACTCTATTGGAAACCAACAAACTATGTTCTCAGTCAACTTTGCAACTACAATTCATCATCTTTTCAGGAAGGGTCGCGTATCGGAGCCTTTAGGCAAGTCCACATACTCAACCATCATATAGTCTTCTATGATTGCTAACAATCACCGCATACACATGAGCAAAACGTTTCAACCAGACACATAGAAAGATAGGGGCTTATAATTTCGCCTCCCAACGTATTTACCTCAAGAGTGATATCAACAATAATAACTCATGCTACCCATATTCAACTAGACATATGTGCCTAGATCTTTCCTCACCACATGATGCTTGCCAAAGGAAAAAAAAGGGATAGAGAGAAAAACTTTGACTCTTGCATAAAAGTAAATACATAGAAGTAAAAGATAAGCCCTTCGTAGAGGGAAGCAGAGGTTGCCAAGCGCTTTTTGTTTGTATTCTCAACCCCTTAGTGCAAAAAATATCACGTTATATTGCCCCTTATGATGGCAACCTTTATTATGCAGTCTATTGCTTTAATTCTTTGACATCACAAGTTCGTACAACGCTTAATTTTCTTTTACACTAAATGATCTAACACTTTTAGAAGCAATTTTTATTGCCTTAATGCACCGATGACAACTTACTTGAAGGATCTTACTCAATCCATAGGTAGGTATGGTGGACTCTCAAAACAAGATTTGGGTTTAAGGGTTTTTTGATGCAAAAGTAGTATCTCTAATTAGTACAGAATTTTTGGGTAGCAAAGATAGAGGCCAAACACCATATCACTACTAGGGAAAACCTTATACACAAAAATTTAGCAGTAGCGCAAGTAAAAAAAGGGCGCTAGTGCTAGATAGCAGTAGCACGTGAGGGAAAAGGGCGCTACAGATAAAATTATAGTAGTAGCGCGTGCAAGTGTAAAAGCGCTACTACTAATATTCCCATCGCTGAGATGATAGGCTACACATAACAGTAGCGGGCTTGAAAGAAGCGTCCTAAGAAAAGTGCTACTGCTAATGGAAATAAAATAAAATGAAAAATAAATGGAAAAGTAAATGAAAATGAAAGAAGTAGAAAAAGGAGAAAGGAAAAAACTAAAATGTAAAGAAAAATAAATGAAAAAGCGAAAAAAAGAAGAAAGGTGTAGCAGTAGCATCTGTTCATAAGAGGCGCTATAGCTAATATAGTTGCAGCGCGTTTCCTAGACCCCCGCTATAGAAACAGAAAAGGAAATAAGAAAATAAAAGGAAATTACATAGCTATAGCAGTAGCGCGTTTTGTAAAAACCGCTATAGCTACCTTAGCTATAGCGCGTTTTGCCAAACGCGCTACCGCTAAGTTTGACTTAACCCAAAAACAGTTTCCCCCCGGCACCACTTCTCCCCCAAATCCCTCGACCCACCCCGCCGTCGTCTCCTGCCGACGTCGACGCCCCTAGAGCCACCATAGCCGCGCGCCGTCGACGCCACCGGAGCCGCCCCCAACGCCACCGGAGCCGCACGGCCTCATCAATGCCACCAGAGCCGTCGTCGACGCCACCGGATCCTTCATCGCCACAACTGCCTCCCTCGCCATCACCATAGACGCCCTACCTCCCTCGCCACCACCGGAGCCATCCTTTGTAAGGCCCCACCCCTCCTCTCTCTCTCTCTCTCATGCATAACACAAACACTGGACAGAGAACTAGCTAGCTAGGTTAACTAGTTTAATTAGGTTAATTATCTAGGTTAGTGCAAAAATTTAGTTAGGACTTTGATAGATAACTAGTTAGGTTAACTAGTTTAATTAGGTTAATTATCTAGGTTAGTGCAAAAATTTAGTTAGGGCTTTGACAGAGAACTAGTTAGGTTTTAAATAGTTTAATAGGTTAATTATCTAGGTTAGTGCAAAAATTTATTTAGGGCTTTGACAGAGAACTAGCTACATTAACTAGTTTAATTAGGTTGATTATCTAGGTAAACTAGGTTAACTAACTAGGTTAAATAGGTAGGATAATTAGGTTCGTTGGGTTAACAAGCTAGGTTAAGTAGGTTGGCTAGGTCAGAGCAAAAATTTATTTTAGAGTATTAGGTCAGAAGGATTAGAGAAATGGAGTTCCTTTGCAATTTAATTGGGTTCTGTCCTAGGCAGAGACGGGTTAGAGAAAATAATGTGTGTGTGTGAGAGAGAGAGGAATAGCTAGATCAACAGAATTTGGGTTCTGTCCTAGGCAGAGAAGTGTTTAGTGAGGTCATTTTGCAAAGGTTTTTGATTTTTGAAATCACCACTATTTTTCAAGGAAAAGAATTTAAGCAAGTTTTATTTTAAAGATGATCCCTTCCTAGACTTTTATTGTTGATTATATCTTTTCATTGAAGTGGTCATGTTATATCTTTTCATTGAAGTGGTTCGATTGTGCCCAAGTGGCTTTGTTGTTTCTAGGGAATGAAGCCGAGTGGCCTATATTTTGCTGGAATGTTGATTCATTTTTGTTCTGGCAAATTTCAGGTTCTCGATTTGTCCACTTTTTAGCAAAAGTCATGCCAAAATTTTCCGTGAATTTCAGCATGACTTGTGCTATAAACTAGGACATATCGAGTGCTCGAGATTTGCCGCACTGGGAAGGAGTCAACATTCCTACAAAGCATAGGCCTTTTTTATGTCACTATTCATTTCATTAGGTCTAGAATTAATTGACTAGATTTAATCGTAGGAAACATGGCTAGCAACGATGAAGGACAAGGTTTTAGTGACTGTGACAATGTCTACCTAGCGGCAGAAGAATTTTTGAGGGAAGCCGACGATCAATAGTAGATGTTGGCTGGTCCAACTGTCACATCAGAAATTGATACCGACATCGAGATCGGTGCTAAGACTTAGACCGGCGCTGAGACTAGCGGAGCCGGTATAGAACCGAAAGCATAGAGGCAACGGCTTCCTAACAAGCTCAGGACTACTAGACTGGTGGTCACGGAGGTGGACGGTGGCAATTTTGAGCCAACCGCGCCCGAGGAATCGCGTGTGTGCTACGGCAATCAAATAGGCTGCATCGTACGAACAACCGCCACCATCAACGATGAGAGACTAAAGAAGATAGATAATATGAGGCCCTCCCTCCTCAAGAAGCTGCACCAGATATTCTTGTTCCCGAGCCAGAATGAAAAGGATTATAAAGATCCAGATAAGGACCCCGCAATGAAGAAGATAAACAAACACGCCATGACCAAGTTTAGCAACGCGTTGGCCGCCTGGAAAGCAAGGGTGAAATATCGGATCATCAACAAAAAGGAACCCTACTCCGAGATTGTAAAGGATAATCCAACAATCACGGCAGAGCACTTTGAAATATTCAAGGCGGCTTGCGAGGCCGAAGCTGCCAAAAAAAGTCAAAGTACATGAAGGGGCTTCAACAGAGGAACATTGGGTCCCACCACCTCGGAAGCCGTGGATACGGAGGGAAGATGTCCATATGGGCGAAGGAGGACGCGGAAGCCGCGAGTCTGGGCATCCTAGACCCCTTGGAGGAGTTCACTGTCCCGCAGGAGCGTGACGTCCTCAGGGCCCGACACCGTTGGGACCCAGTGAAGAAGGTTTTCGAGACGAACATGGTCACGACCAAGTTCATGAGACTGCTGGTAATTTTAGTTTCTGATCAATTCGACTGCATGTTATTCATATTTGTAAACGATCCTTGTGCCTTTTGCAGAGAGAGCAGCACAGGATTGCGGCCGAAAGCGACTCGCCGTCTGAGGTGTTGGCGAGGCCCAAGTGGGACACTCCATTCAACCGGGCGTTGAACATATTGAAAGGACTCCCGGTGGATACTCGACCATCGTATGGACGCGTGCACGGTGTCGGAGACGGTGCCACATGGAAGAAGTACTACCGTGAGACCACGGATGAGAGAAAGGAAAGACGGAGGTTAATTGAAGAAATCATCGACAAGAAGGTTGAGATTGCGGTTGAGAAGAAATCATCTGAGACAGTCGCAACAGTGGTAGCTGCCGCAAAGCAGGTGATTGCAGATATGTCTACTGTCTTGGTTCCGGCCGTTTTCAATTGGAGCAGGCAAAATCTAGAAAAAAAATGCAGCGGACTTTCCCCTTGCTGGCTTCTTCGGGAGAAGCTCGACTAGCGTTGCACCAGCACCTGCTCCCGCACCGGCTCCCGCACCTGCTCCTGCACCTGCTCCCGCACCAGCTCCCGCACCTCCTCCTGCATCGGCTCCCGCATCGGCTCCCACACCGGACATGCTCGGCGGTGCTTCGTCTTTGGCTGAGCTCGACGCCCTCACGGTATCTGTCACACTGGCCCTCTTCAATAAATGTATAATCTCATGTTTCGTTGCCTTTCAGATGTCTCACGTCGCAGACATATCTTTGCAGGCCAACTAACCCCGTGCACCTTACTGTACACCATCAGCGACCAGAAGGTGGACGTGGGGAAGGCGACGATAATGGAGCTGAAGGAACCATTTTTCCAAAGCCGGCCAATCCCCCCGGATGTCTTCAAGGTTTACGTGGCTAGTGTCAAACCGGGCCACGAGAATTTGGCCCCTCTGATACTAGGGGGGATGACGACGAGACCCCGCGGCGGATTGGTGATTGCAATGGGTGGGTCCTGTTGTGGCCAAAGAGTCTGCTTCGTCTGGAGGCGGCCGGGAGCACACCCATGAACACGCGGCTAGGTATGAACATGAACACCCCACCTACTCAATTAGAGTCGTATGTCGTGCTGGGTGATAGCGGATGGGGTGAGGAAGAGCCTCCATTAGTCACTGGTGATGTCGCCATAGATGAGGATGACGATGATGATGACACTCAACAGCATCTCAATACTGGCGCCTACTTAGGGTTTGAGCGTCATGAGTCGGTGCCTGAATTGCCGCCTCCGGAGTCTGAACATATTATGGACGACCTTTCGGTATCAAAGAAGGCTAGGAAGAGACTGAGGAAAGGCAACAAAGCTACTTCTATGATCCAGCCGCCTCAGCAGCCTCGGGTTCAAGACCGTATAGATATCCCCGGTGCGGCAAAATGGCATATCCCCGGTGAACCAATCCTACCTAAAGCAGCGCTAGGGGGCAGATTCGGCGATCTAGGGAGACCTCATGATGATGTGTTGTGGATAGAGAAAGGCATCATCGCCTCGAAAAATCCAGGATACTCACTCTACGTGGTTAACGTGCCGCAGCAATTGTCGTGCGTCCACACATTCCCCGCGGAGAAGTTCTTCCTTCGATTTGATTAAATCTTTGACATGTTTCACTTGAAGAAGCTGGATTTTACGTCTGTCCACCTTTATGCATTGCACATGAACTACCTCATCGGGTTTGAGCAGATACCTTATATATGTGTCGTTAACCCATAATTCATGGATGAGGACTTCTTGGCAGTCTGCGCAAAGCACTATGAATATGCGAGGGACCACCTCGTCAATTTCATGGTCGCCAATAAGGACAAGGAGGCGATTCTCATGCCTTATCATGCCCTGTAAGTCATCCGCGCGGATATCCTTTCTTTGATTTCAATCATTCATTTGCACAGTAGAGGCTAACTAATTTGAGGTGTACTTATTTTGCGCAGCGGCGGGCGCGCCGTCCTCATCATCCTCTACCCCCGATACTCCCACGCTCTTTACTTGGACTTGTCGAAGAACATTAACAAAAAGGATTATACCCACATCAAAAATGTTCTCAGTGGTGCTATCTTTTACTACAGCGCACGGGGTGGAGAGGTCAAGGACAAGAAGTACAGGGAAGGCAGGCCCACCTTCAGCCATAAGACCGACTTCTGCTGCATCCAGCAACCGAGTAATTCTCTTAATGATGGATTCTATGTCCTACACCACATGCTGGAGTACGGATGGGATCACCAGAACCTTCACATGTCACCTAGATTTGGCGATGCCCATATTCTGCAAGGGCAAAGAACATAGGAGATCTCGAGGATCATCGACTTCGAGCTAAGTTCTATCACATCCAGCACGAACTTGCCCAAATCATCATGAAGGAGGTCGTCAAAAAAACAGGCATGTTCTACGAAGAAGGACAAATGGAGCGGGAAGACGTCCGAACACCCATAGCCTCTCAGCGTCTCGACATGAAGCCTTTCACTAAGCTCGAGGACTATCTCCCTCACATGGATGGATGGCACGACATGTTGGAGTGATTGTCGATATATGACAATGTGTTTGTTTAGTGCATACTTTCTATATGACAAAACTTTGAGTTATGCACGATGAAACTTTATTTGTGATGTAATTAAACCGTCCTCCTCGACTAGCGAAGATCACTCTAGTTAGGGCATTTTGGGTACGATGAACTTTGTTATTTATGCTTATGATATGTTGCTTCTATTTTTGCCAAGTCTGTCTCTTTCTGTTGCTCAACTATATATGTTGCATATCATCGACTCATGTGACGATGCAGGTGCATAGATCATTGATGGCAAAGAAGTGCTACACCAGGAGTATACGATGAGTGGCCGGAGTGTCAGGCCCAGGTGTACCGGTTTCCGAGCGACAACCAATTGTTAGTTTAGGTTTCATAGTGATAGATCTTCTCGCGTATATCATTGTTTAGATGGATGACGATGTAGTTGCAAGTAATCGAGACTTGTATCGCCATTTTCGAGATGATGACGAGAGACCACTTTGTGTTGGATGATGATTATGATGATGACATGATTTGATGAGACTGTTTATATGTATATGCTATGATTACATTTGTATGTGTATGATATGCTAAAGATTATTGTATAAAGCCTATTCAAATACAAAAAAAGTATGAAGAAAAAAAACAGAAACTAATAAAACTAGCAGTAGTGAGGGAAATAAAGTTAGCAGTAGCGCTCCCTTACCAGTACCTCAGCCTGCTAAAAAGCGCTGCTGATATTAGCAGCAGTGCTCTGCTGTAAAGATCGCTACTGCTATCCATGTATAGCAGTAGCGTGTGACGACATGCGCTACTGCTATACGTTAGCTGTAGCGCCTTACCAGTAGTGCAACATCCCGCGCTACTGCTAGGGTTTTCCCTAGTAGTGCATGTTGAAGGATTTATGACAATATAACTTCTGTGTGAATATGAACAAACATAAATCATTACGCCCCATGTAGGCCGAAATAAAGGGGAAGGAAAGAGGAGAAGAGGGAAAGGAAGGGGAGGGATTCAACCTCCCACTTCCTTCTCTCCTCCCTCCTCCTTCCTTCCCCCTCCGGATGAATATGGAAAGGGGGAGGCCGAATTGGGTGGCGCCCAAGTAGGATTCCTCGTACTTGGGGCGCCCCTTGGCTTCCTCTCCTCCCCTCCAACCTATATATATGAGGAGGGGGCATCGCTAGAACACACAACATTGATTCCTAGCCGTGTGCGGCGCCCCCCTCACTAGTTTACGCCTCCAGTCATATTGTCGTAGTGCTTAGGCGAAGCCCTGCGTGGATCTCTTCACCATCACCGTCACTATGCCTCGTGCTGACGAAACTCTCCCTCGACACTTTGCTGGATCAAGAGTTCAAGGGACGTCATTGAGTTGAACGCGTGCAGAACTCAGAGGTGCCATACGTTCGGTGCTTGATCGGTTGGAACGAGAAGAAGTTCGACTACATCAATCGCGTTGTCAAACGCTTCCGCTTTTGGTCTACGAGGGTACGTGGACACACTCTCCCCCTCTCATTGCTATGCATCTCCTAGATAGATCTTGCGTGAGCGTAGGAATTTTTTTGAAATTGCATGCTACGTTCCCCGACAGGCGCCCCCTACCTTGTGGGCCCCTTGTGACCTCCCTGACCTAGATCTTCCTCCTATATATTTGCAAATATTCCCAAACCTCCAGAAGCATCCACAAAAACACTTTTCCACCGCCACAACCTTCTGTTCCCATGAGATCCCATCTTGGAGCCTTTCCCGGCAATCTTCCAGAGGGGGATTCGATCACGGAGGGCATCTACATCAACTCCATTGCCCTTCCGATGAAGCGTGAGTAGTTTACCACAGACCTACGGGTCCATAGCTAGTAGCTAGATGGCTTCTTCTCTCTCTTTGATTCTCAATACCATGTTCTCCTCGATGTTCTTGGAGATCTATCCGATGCAATCTTCTTTTGTGGTTTGTTTGTCAAGATCCGATGAATTGTGGATTTATGATCAGCTTATCTATGAATATTATTTGAATCTTCTCTGAATTACTATATGCATGATTTGGTATCTTTGTATTTCTCTTCGAACTATCGATTTGGTTTGGCCAACTAGATTGGTTTTTCTTGCAATGGGAGAGGTGCTTAGCTTTGAGTTCAATCTTGCATGATTTCACCCAGTGACAAAGTAGGGGTAGCGAGACACGTATTGCATTGTTGCCATCGAGGATAAAAAGATGGGGTTTACATCATATTACTTGAGTTTATTCCTCTACGTCATGTCATCTTACTTAAGGCGTTACTCCTTTCCTTATGAACTTAATACTCTAGATGCATGCTGGATAGCGGTCGATGTGTGGAGTAATAGTAGTAGATGCAGGCAGGAGTCGGTCTACTTGACATGGACGTGATGCCTATATTGCATAATCATTGACTTGGATATTGTCATAACTTTGTGCTTTTCTATCAATTGCTCGACAGTAATTTGTTCACCCATCGTATTATTTGCCTTCAACTAAGAAGCCTCTAGTGAAACCTATGGCCCCCGGGTCTATTTTCCATCATATTAGTTTCCAATCTACTATTTTGCAATCTTTTACTTTCAGATCTATACACCAAAACCCAAAAATATTTTACCTTTTGTTTATCTATCTCTATCAGATCTCACCTTTGCAAGTGACCGTAAAGGGATTGACAACCCCTTTGTCGCGTTGGGTGCAAGTGTTTGATTGTTTGTGCAGGTATTGGTGATTTGCGCGTTCTTCTCCTACTGGATTGATATCTTGGTTCCTAACTGAGGGAAATACTTATCTCTACTGTGCTGCATCACCCTTTCCTCTTCAAGGGAAAAACCAACACAAACTCAAGAAGTAGCAGGCACACCCGCCACGTCGGCCTGATGGCATGGCCCCACATGGACTAGCCGGGAACCTGATGGTCCAACGGGTGCCTCGAGGCCGTAGCCGGCTATTTAAGCCGACTGGTGTCCCACAACCCTAACCCCTCCCCCTCTTCGTGCCGCTAGTCCGAGCCCTTCCACCTCCTCCCTCTCCCACTCTGGCGCTCTGCCCATGCTTTGGCACTCCACCATGGTCCAGTGCAAGATCACCTACTATGCCATGCTGACGTCTGAGCGCCGCTACGAGATCGAGCAGCAGATCCGGGCGAGGGAAGCCGCGCGCGCTGCCCGCGTCGCTACCGGGCTGCCTCCAGACTCACCGGAGCCGGAAGAGGAGGAGAAGCACGAGGAGGAGGAGGAGGAGATGGCTCCTATGGAGGCGGAGGAGCCAGACCAGCCGGTGCCGCCCTTCAACATGGAGCAGGTGGAGGCGGAGTTCGCCGTCGCATAGTCCGACGAGATGGCCAAGCAGCAGGCCATCCTGGAGTCCATCCAGGATGAGGCCTATATGTAGGCCAACCGGCCGTTCCTCCGGCAGCAGCATGCAGAGTCAAACGCGCTCTTCGCCCAGCTCGACATGGAAATAGAGACAGAGGAGGCCGGAGCGGAGTAGCCGGAGGAGCCAGAGTTGTAGTTGCCGCCCATGCTGCCGGAGCCGCGCACGGAGATCATCGTGATCTCCGACGAGGTGTATCTAGGATCGACGTAATACGTAGGTTATATTTACTTTTGCATGTCTTTTTATGGATATAAGAATCGAGTATGAGATGTCCGGATACAACAAGTGAAATTTGAGGTGTGCCCGGTCACTGCCCGTGGACGTGCCCGGACGCGTCCGCGCATGTTTGAGGGACCGAATTTGCCATATGTGGTTGTAGATGCTCTTACTTCACAAACTAAATGAAGTACTCCATTGAGAGTCAGCCTTATGGTACGACATCGATGTAATTTCTTACTACAAACGCGCTACCGCTAAGTTTGACTTAACCCAAAAACCGTTTCCCCCCGGCACCACTTCTCCCCCAAATCATTCGACCCACCCCACCGCCGTCTCCCCATTCACCGTCGCCACACTTCACCGTTGTCTCCTGCCGACGTTGACACCCCCGAAGCCACCAGAGCCACGCGCCGTTGACGCCATCGAAGCCGCCCCAACGCCACCGGAGCCACGCGGCCTCATCAACGCCACTGAAGCCGCTGTTGACGCCACCGTATCCTTCCTCGCCACAACTGCCTCCCTCGCCATCATCGCAGATGCCCCTGCCTTCCTCGCCAACACCGGAGCCATCCTCTGTAAGCCCCCACCCCTCCTCTCTCTCTCTCATGCATAGCACAAACACTAGACAAAGAACTAGCTAGCTAGGTTAACTAGTTTAATTAGGTTAATTATCTAGGTTAGTGCAAAAATTTAGTTAGGACTTTGATAGAGAACTAGTAAGGTTAACTAGTTTAATTAGGTTAATTATCTAGGTTATCGCAAAAAAATTGTTAGGGCTTTGATAGAGAACTAGTTAGGTTTTAACTAGTTTAACTAGGTTAATTATCTAGGTTAGTGCAAAAATTTATTTAGGGCTTTGACGGAGAACTAGCTACGTTAACTAGTTTAATTAGGTTGATTATCTAGGTAAAGTAGGTTAACTAACTAGGTTAAATAGGTAGGTTAATTAGGTTCGTTAGGTTAACAAGCTATCTTAAGTAGGTTGGCTAGGTTAGAGCAAAAATTTATTTTAGAGCATTAGGCCAGAAGGATTAGAGAAATGGAGTTCCTTGGCAATTTAATTGGGTTCTGTCCTAGGCACAGAAGGGTTAGAGAAAATAATGTGTGTGTGTGTGTGAGGAATAGCTAGATCAACAAAATTTGGGTTCTGTCCTAGGCAGAGAAGTGTATAGTGAGGTCATTTTGCAAAGGTTTTTGATTTTTGAAAACACCACTATTTTTCAAGGAAAAGAATTTAGGCAAGTTTTATTTTAAAGATGATCCCTTCCTAGACTTTTATTATTGATTATATCTTTTCATTGAAGTGGTCATGTTATATCTTTTCATTGAAGTGGTTCGATTGTGCCCAAGTGGCTTTGTTGTTTCTAGGTAATGAAGCCGAGTGGCCTATGTTTTGCCGGAATGTTGATTCATTTTCGTTCCCGCAAATTTCAGGTTCTCGATTTGTCCACTTTTTAGCAAAAGTCATGCCCAAATTTTCCGTGAATTTCGGCATGACTTGTGCTACAAACTAGGACATATCAAGTGCTCGAGACTTGCCGCACCGGGAAGGAGTCAACATTCCTGCAAAGCATATGCCTTTTTTATGTCATTATTCATTTCATTAGGTCTAGAATTAATTGACTAAATTTAATCGTAGGAAACATGGCTAGCAATGATGAAGGACAGGGTTCTAGTGAGTGCTACAATGTCTACATGGCGGTAGAAGAATATTTTAGGGAAGCCGACGATCAACAATTGATGTTGGTGGGTCCAACTGTCACATTGGAGATTGATACCAACATCGAGACCGGCGCTGAGCCTAAGACCGTCGCTGAGACTAGTGGAGCCGGTATAGAACCGAAAGCAAAGAGGCAACGGCTTCCTAACAAGCTCAGGACTACTAGACTGGTGGTCACGGAGGTGGACGACGGCAATTTTGAGCCAACCGCGCCCGAGGAAGCGTGCGCGTGCTACGACAATCAAATAGGCTGCATCGTACGGACAACCGCCACCATCAACGATGAGAGACTAAAGAAGATAGATAATATGAGGCCCTCCCTCCTAAAGAAGCTGCACCAGATATTCTTGTTCCCGGGCCGGAATGAAAAGGATTATAAAGATCCAGATAAGGACACCGCAATGAAGAAGATAAACAAACACGCCATGACCAAGTTTAGCAACGCGTTGGCTGCCTAGAAAGCAAGGGTGAAATATCAGATCGTCAACAAAAAGGAACCCTACTCCGAGATTGTAAAGGATAATCCAACAATCACGGCAGAGCACTTTGAATTATTCAAGGCGGCTTGCGAGGCCGAAGCTGCCAAAAAAAGTCGAAGTACATGAAGGGGCTTCAACAGAGGAACATTGGGTCCCACCACCTCGGAAGCCGTGGATACGGTAGGAAGATGTCCATATGGGCCAAGGAGGATGCGGAAGCCGCGAGTCTGGGCATCCCAGACCCCTTGGAGGAGTTCACTGTCCCGCAGGAGCGTGACGTCCTCAGGGCCCGGCACCGTTGGGACCCAGTGAAGAAGGTTTTCGAGACAAACGCAGTCACGACCGAGTTCATGAGACTGCTGGTAATTTTATTTTCTGATCAATTCGACTGCACGTTATTCATATTTGTAAACGATCCTTGTGCCTTTTGCAGAGAGACCAGCACAGGATTGCGGCTGAAAGTGACTCGCCGTCTAAGGCGTTAGCGAGGCCCAAGTGGGACACTCCATTCAACCGGGCGTTGAACATATTGAAAGGACTCCCGGTGGAGACTCGACCATCGTATGGACGCGTGCACGGTATCGGAGACGGCGCGACGTGGAAGAAGTACTACCATGAGATCACGGATGAGAGAAAGGAAAGACGGAAGTTAACTGAAGAAAACATCGACAAGAAGGTTGAGATTGCGCTTGAGAAGAAATCATCCGAGACAGTTGTCGGTGTCCTGGACTAGGGGGTACTGACCACGTCGTCCCCCGATCAATTAGATTGGGCCGAGGACCCCCATGTCCGTATACCCATGGGCCAGTTCGGACAGTTGCCGCATACAAGGAAAGATTCCACAAGACTTGGTGATCAAGACAAGGACTCCTCCCCCACCGGCGTATTTGGCTAGGACTCTTGTTACCCTAGGCCTATGGTACATTATATAAACCGAGGCTAGGCTAGTCAGTAGATGATTATGACATTACTCATCATACCTCTAGGGTTTAGACCACAACATATGATTTCGAGGTAGATCAACTCTTGTAACCCCTATATTCATTATAGTCAATCAAGCAGCATGTAGGGTATTATCTCATCAGGAGAGCCCGAAGCTGGGTAAAATCCCGTGTTCATGTTACCATTGATCCTAAGACGCACAGCTTGGGACCCCCTACCCGAGATCCACCGGTTTTGACACCGACATTGGTGCTTTCATTGAGAGTTCCACTGTGTGATCGACGAAAGGATCAATGGCTCGACTGCAGGTCAACTGCAACGTCGGTTTCTTCGTCACCAGCTCGACTGGTCACCTTGGCTTGATCGAGGATTGTGCCCTACCTCCGATCATCATGTACGGATAAGGGCCTTCATCAACATCAACTCCGATCTATATCAAGATCATGGAGGAGTCATCCATGAAGCTCGGGGGCTCAACGTCAACATCGCCCTCGGGCGACCGTGCTGTTTTTCTAGACAGCAAACTCGTATCCGCCGCCACCGCCTCCTCGAGTGTCGCCTAAACAATTGCTTCTGTGGAATTATGCGGAATTAAGTCTACAACAACCCTGCCAAAATTTCGTCGAGTTCCGATGGAGGAATCTCCGGCAATCTCCGATATACCGGAGCCCTATTGAATCAGGACGAGAATCCGGACGAGTTTGGAGCGGGGTGTCCAACATCTAGCTCGGACGTCCTTTGGAAGATCCAACCGTTGATCGGCTACGAAATTCCCATATCTACCACCTCCCAAACATTCAACTCGATCCGACCTTCCAAACTCCAGGAAACTTCCGATTAGTGCATCACTTTTCAGATCTGTTTTCTGCGCGAGAACGAATCCGACCCGAGTTCACCTTTGTTATGAACGGGATTTCGGACATCCTTTTTGAAGGAAGTTTTTGTATGGGGTATTGTGTTTTATTCTCAAACACATCCCATTAATATTAAAAGTATTTTTACAATACGATCTTCACCATCGCGCCAGTGTCAAACCGGCTCGACAACATCACTCCACGACGGCCGACCTGCGCTAGACGCGTCGTCGCTTTGTTAAGCCAAGCTCAACTTCTTCGGATCATCATCTCGGCCAGCCGAACAATAGTTTGACATCAATCTTCACCAACATCGCCGCTACACGGATTACACGGAGCGGGCACACCTGCATGGCCGCACTGTTGCCTCTTCGATCCACTGTCCGTCACGCCGAACTACTTCAACACCTCGGCTGACATGGCAGTTGCAACAACTCCCCGCCGACCTGCTCCGTCACCTCGGCTAGACCAGGGACTTGGCTATTTCTTCATCAACTTACTTCGGAGACTTCGGCGTCACCAGTCGACCAGCTTCATCACATTAGCTGGACCACGGGCTTCGTCGTGGCGAGCCAACCTTTGCCAGGATCGCCATGCCATCACTTCATCACCCATCGGGCAATGGTGTGCGGACCGAGTCCCAATTTTGGGAGTAACCTTTCTTCGGACTGCTACAACAAATAAACCAGGTGCTATTAATCCCAGCAATTTTTGCTTGTTTGGGTTTATTTTTCCCAAGGAATTATTGCTCTGCTTTGTTCTATCATTTATGCACAGGCCTATCAAATGGTGGCCGCATTAACAACGGTCGCGTGGTGGTTCAGCCAGTTTCCGCACATAGTTCGGCGAACGCCGTATCCGGAACTCGGGCCGACCTGTGAATTCAGGCTTTGTCACGCCTTCACTGCGTCACGCCGATGCCCTGCATCGATATTGACCTCGACGCTCAGGCCACATCTCTCTCATTATTTACTTCGCTTATATTAAATAAGTAGAAGATTTTTTTTACATTATTATCTTTATTTATCATTACTTTTGGTTTGCACTATTTTATCTGTGCAGCCAATCGACTCAGACTGAGCCGTGTTGTCACCTTGGCGCACCGACCTGCTCCATTACCGCGGCTGGACTGGGGGCTTCATCTTCTCGGAGTGCCGGACTCTCTGCTCGGCCACCTTGGGACCAGCCTGGGGGCCGGAACCTGTCCCACATTAAGCTCGGACCGCGTCATCAATGCCGAACATATCAACCAGCTAAGTTGCTTTCATTCTCAAAAACTGGGGGCCGGACTCAGTAGTCGTGCCTTGTGCCTCATGCAGTCTTCTGAGTTTTCCTCAGGTGTTGCTACGTCTCTTGTAGTTGTTTGATGAAACAATCTGGGCTGAGCCTGAAGAATCTTCAACAACTTCTCTCCTGATGAGGTGATGGGGTGAAGGTGGCTCCTCATAGCTGGCATTGACTTGGTCTCCTCTTGTCTTCTTAATCATGACGATCCCTCTTGCCTTTTTAAGCTGTCGGCGGTTCCAGGAGGCAGTCCTTTATGCAATGACATTAACAAGGCATAATAGAGGTCCAATCTGTCGGACACATTTTTGACAATATCGTCACCGAGAGCGGGGGATGAAGAGAACCGTTTTCTTGCTCACTATAGTGAGGCAGACCAAATGGCTAGGTTCTCATCCACCGGTGGTTGCCGATACAACAACGGTAGTGATAGGGTTACTCTATTAGCAATGTATATCATGATCTTGCATATCCTATGCCCTGATCATCGTAGGCTAAGGTTGCATCATCTTGGGGCAGTGCCAAGGGTGTCACCACTTCCTGGGTCTTCAGGTCCTCATTCCTCGAGGATGTATCTTCTGTTGGTATCATCTTGTTGTCATGTCGCCAATCTTGTGTTCAGGAGATGTGGGTGAATGTCTGGCAAGGCATCTTCCTTCTAGATTATCCACGAGGATTACAAGGAATCCAGTGGTCAGGGGCATAAGGGTTCTAGCGACCAAATGTTTTGAAGGGGAAGAGATTAATAAGGGAAGTATACCTTAGTTTTCGAAAAACTAAGAAGGGAAGAGAAGTATAGATAGTTTTGACAACTAGTAGTTGTTTTCGAAATAGTTTTACCCTGACTAACGACCATGCTAACTAAGGCTTCCTACAGTCAGGATGGCTCTGATACCAGCTCTGTGGGGACCCCGACTCATAAGTCGTGATCATCGAATGCACGTGTACAGTGATCCCAGAGATCAATGCTCACTGAACACACAGAAGCTGAATAACAAGAGTCTTACATCCATACATACCGTCTTACATAAATTATGACCATTATGGTCAAGTCTTGAATATAACATTGCAGCGGAAATCTTCATCGATAACTTGGACCCATGCCATCTGCCTTAACCCTACAGGCATTCTGACTGGGAAGTGTCCTAGCTCGCACGATCGCCACCAAAATCGCTTCTTCGTATACCTGCTCTTTCAAGCCTGGCCAAGTAAATAGCCAGGGACAAGCCAGTGAGTACGTTTGAATGTACTCGCAAGCAACCCAAGAGTGACAACAAAAGAATTATGCAAAGGTCTACTACTTAATTGGCATTTTTGCGGAAATCTAGTTTTTCTCATGTAAGTATGATCAACATTTATCAAGGACATGAGTGCGTCTGCAACAAGTATCAGGAGGTTACAGACATCAACATCGAGAAAGAGTTATGAACAACTCATGCTCAAGTTCATCATGACTTCCTCGCGAGTCACATCATCAATATCACCAAACTGTGTTGTTTTTCAGAAACATATGGACGTAGCCCAAGAGCAGTTACCCAACTGTCCTTGACCGTGGACACGGCTATTCGAATAGTTTTACACTCTGCAGAGGTTGCACATTGTACCCACAAGATCCGGGGAACTTCCGTGTCATCCACGACCCGCGATACCTCAAGTACCCGGGGTAAGCACCCGATCACTATCTATCCCTAGACGACACTAACATGGAGGCCACTTGATTGGTAGTAATCCCCCGTGCCCAACATTATCACATAACATTTTCATGGAGCCATGCTCCTAAATCATCTCACATCACAAGCACGGGGTACCAACGGTGTGTCCGGTGCCCCATAAAAATGTTCTTGGCCGCCCTACCTGGCACGACCCCGTCCCGAGAGAGAGCACCAACTCTCCCCCGTCACTAGTAATGCGGGCTCCAATCTAGTATCGGCCTAGGTAATCAATAATGCCCTTTCCCATATAAGGGTAGAGTGGTTGTGCATGTAAGGTTGGAATAACGGTCGCAACTTAGACCAATCCGTTTTGGAAACAACACACACACTTGCCTCGATACACCACTTCGTTATCAAGTGGTTACCCAACTCATCATCTCCCCCGGGCATAAGTGGCACCCGATGGGGTTTTCGAAAAGTCTTTTGAAATTACTTTGTCTCCATCACCATGCATATTCCCGTCCCTTTTTGCGTAGCACTACTTCAGCATCCTATCTACTCCCACTGTCATAACCCTCATAAGAAGGTAGGGTTATGCATAATGCAAGTATCAACGAGGAAGTACGGTGGCAAACCATCAAAGTGGATACCACCTCATCATGATTCCGTAGCAACAACAATATGGTGCTATATGACATGCATAAAAAGGGTTTCATAGACATGGTTAAAGGGCTGCTTGCCTGTTTTAACAAAGTCTTCGAGGTCTTCAATATCTCTGGTCCAACTCTGAGCATTTCGTCTACTTCGTCAACTATCGTCGAAAGCAACCATAATAAGCAACACAACAAGGCAGAAAATAAAAGTGCTCTAAAAATGTGAGTTGGACTTTTATAGGATGCCTTTGGTCATATGGGGAATGACCAAAGTGATTTCAGTGGAATTGGATAAGTGGATATTTCTGAACATTTCAATATGTTGGAAACAAGGGATTTAATGGATCTGCAAGTTTTTCATAGAATGCCTTTTTATAAAAATGAGTAAAAGTACCCATTAAATCATGCATAATTTTAGAAACATTTAGAATTTAGTTTCGCAGGATTTGGAGTTCAAATGAATGTTCTATGGATTTTTCAAGTGGGCTTATGTGGATAAATGACCTTTTTAAGGGGTTCAGTGAAAACCAAGGACAACAAAAATGTCCACTGTGGCCTATTAAATAGGACTTGATTTATGGAGTCTCTGGAAATTTGAATCATCAAATTTGGAGTTAATTTGAATAGTTTATGGATTTTTGAATTTCATTGGAAAAGAAAAAGAAAAAGATTTGTGTTATACCTAAACTGTGCGCAGGGCGCAGTTTAGCACCGCAGCGCACTGGGCCGGCCCAGCTGCACGGCCACGCGGCTAAGAAGGGCCACGCCGAAGGCGCACTGGCCAAGTACGCGTCCCTGCGGGGTAGGCGGCTTCACTGGCCCCGCCTCCACTTAACCCGACCTGCGGGGCCGGCTCGGTTGCCGCTGCCGCTGATAGGCGGGGCCGGCGTGCTGACGCAGCGTCGTCCTCAACCTCCCGCCCGAAGCAGGGGAGGCGAGGCAGAGGGACGTCGACCGCAACTGCCGGCGCTACCGGCCACCGTTTCCCGGTGATCCGGCCACCGGCGTGCTCAGGGGGCCCGGACGCGTCCAACCGTGGGTGGCACGGTCGCCCAGGGGCTCTGGGTTGAGCAGGGCGTCGGCCGCGGTGGACGAGGCTAACGGTGACGATGGAACTCGACGGCACGACCACGGGGACGAAAGGGAGAAGAGCGGGAGGGCCCGCGGTGGTGCTGGAGATGCTCTGGTGTAGCCCAGAGGGGAGGGAGAGTGGTGGTGGATGCGAATTTTGGCAGAGGCCGACGGCATGGCTCCGGCCATGGGGGTGGTTGGAGGGCGCGATGAGGGGAGTGGGTTGGTCTAGGGGATGCACGGAAGGGAGAGAGGGCCAAAGGAGTAGAGAGGGGGCTCGGGGTGGCCTTAAATAGCCGACCCGTGGCTCACCGTGGATGCGGCGCACGGGTGGCCGCGGCAATGGCTCGGGAGGCCAGGAGAGAGGGCAAGGACTTGTCTGCGGTGTTAGTGCGGGTGGATTAGGGCTCCAGGAAGAGAGAGAGGGAGCGGGGCGAGCTCCGGGTGGAGCCACGAGCTCGCACGCGCATTGGCGGGCTCGGGCGGCTCTGGGCACGCGTGGCACGGGCAGGAAAGAGAGGGGAAGGAGGGGGCCACCATGGTGGCGTGTTGCGGACGTCGAGGCACCTCGACTGGCGCAAGGGGGAGGCTCGAGGTGGTCGGGAGCGCCGTGTCAACGGTCAGGAGCATGGTAGCGTGCTCCAGAGCGCGTCTTTGGCCGGCATGAGCGGCTTTTCCGCACGCACTCGCGCGCCCACTTTTGTCTGGAAGCTGCAAGGGGGAGTAAAAAAATGCGGAAATGGCATTGGATGCCCTGGGGATCCAATGGAGTGAGGAGGTAGGTTGAGAGAGAGAGAAATGGTGCTGTCCAAAGAGGGAAAAAGAGCTTTTCACCCCCATAATCATGGCTCCTCGGGCAGGGAAAGATGCAAGGGTTAGGGGAGGACCAGATTATGCTGTGGGAGAAAGCTTAGCTCATGGAGATTAGTGGAAATGGCCAAAACATGCATTTTCAATTTCTGTCAGAAGGTGTTTGATGGTGGTTTGGGCAAGTAGATGATCTTCATTTGTCATGAGTCTTGACAGGGTCAAATGGTATGAGAAAATAAGAGGTTCCACCAATATTGAGTTCATTTGGGAAAAGTTGCCAATGCAACTTTTGTAAACCCTAGAAATCAGCAGAAATGGACTCTCCAAGATTTAGTCATGCAAATCTATTCTCCTTGATGCACCACTTGGTGTAGTGTCATAATTTGAGGGTATGAACATGCCCACAAAAGTTGAGATCAAAAGGAGAAAGTTGCCAATGTAGAGTTGTTCAAATTTGGTTTTGGACAGGAAGGGTTTTGGGGCATTTTGATCAAGTTAACTTATTCTCCAACTTGTGCCACTTGGTCTAGATGTATAATTAGAACATTTGAGCATGTTCACAAGGTTTGAGAACATTTCGGAATGTTTGGCAATGTAAAGTTGCTCAAACTTCAAAATGGACAGAAATGGTATTGAGGGGATTTGATGATGTTATCTTGTTCTCCAAGACATGAGACTTGGCAAGATCACGAAATATGGCATTTGTGACATGATGGAATTTTCTTGGATTTTTATGAAAATAGTTCCTGTAGAAATATTTCAAATCCTTGAAATTGGCAGAAATGGTTTTGGGAGGTTTTGTCCAATATTTTGAACATGACCATGTGTTGAAACTCCTATATATGGGAAATATATGCCCACTGAGTTTCCCTGATTTTTTTCAAATATTTTTAGAATAATAAAATAATTTTTCCCTATTAAAGACCATTTATGGCCTTAAGAAATAGCTTTTAAATAAAATATGAAAATAACTTTTAAAATTATATTTTTGTGGTTGATGGGAACCCTATATCTAATAGGAGTCAAATATATTTTTGGAAAGATTTTTACTGCCCTTAATTAAGTACTTGCAGTGCAAACCTCAATTCAGGGGTTTTTGGAAAACTAATTTTAGAAAATACTTTTTGGCCAAATTATTTTTGTAGAAAATACTATAATGCTCTATACACATGGCATGATCATTGGGCAGAAGTTTTGGATCAAGGAAAAGGAGTATAAGAGTTGGAGGATTAATTTTATTTTTAGAGCACTTACAAACAACAAACAAAAACCAATCAAGGCAAGGTCCAAAACACTCAAAAGTTTTTGTCAAACCACATTTTATCATGATATATTAGCTTAAGTGTTGTGCCATGAAAATCAGGGTGTGACATTAAAAGAGCGTTGTCGTCGAGGCCACCCCAAACCCTTGAAGCGTTGTGTCGAGGCCACCCCAAACCCTTGAAGCGTTGTCTAGGCCACCTCAAACCCTAGAGAAGCAGCGTCGAGGCTACTAACACAATTCCTTATTGTGATTAGCTAGCTAGTTCTACGTTTGCCACTAATATATATCCATCCGTACCATGTTTGAATAATAATTGACATGTTGTAAATATTTGTAGAAACTATGGAGCACTACCGAGACGAAGCAACAGAAGCGATGTTGGGGGAGATAATCGCAGAAGGAACTGATGTTGTTGCATCATTTTTCAACGACGCCGTTGGTCAGGAAGGACTGGGTGAAGAAGAGGGCTATGTTCATGATGGCTCCGACCCATTAATGCCGGTACAAGAAGAGGGCTATGTTCATGGTGGCTCCAGTGATGACCCAATGGAGGTACAAGAAGGAGACCGTGCTGACTGCTCCGGTGACCGAACCGAGTCCGGAGAGGTATATATATATTAGTTAAGCCCGTGCTGACTAGTTAATTGATGCATTCATTGTTTTGGTATATGTACACATATTAATTAAATCTCGTCTTTCTTCCTTTTTCTAGCCCTCCGAATCGAGCACAACTTCGGTAAGGAGACGAGGCCCGAAGAAAAAGTTGAGCTCGGATGAAAAGTTTGAGATCACAGCAATCGCGCACGACGGCGAACCGATTGAACCCATCCGGACAAAGAACACATTTGTTGCTCAGTGCGGGGTTCTTGTTTGGGACAAGATCCCGATCAGCATCCACCAATGGTATAAGCCTAAGGAGGAAGACACTCAGGTGTCTTATGTTAATGATATGCAGAAAGATGATCTTTGGACTGAGCTGAAGGCAAATTTCACCCTACCGCCAGGGGAGGATCCGGAGAAGCCAGTTAAAGAGCAATTAATCAAGTCTTGTGCTCTTAAAAAGATGGCAGGCCTATTCAGGAGGTGGAGGAAAGAGCTGAAAAAGTTTGTCGCCAAAGAAGAGACACCAGAATTCATCGGCAAATATGAGAAGATCAGAGATCACCGTCCCGCATTTGTGGCCTACACGACACCAGAAAAGAGTAAGAAGATGCCGACGACAAACAAGCAAAATTCTGCGAAGAAGAAGTTTCACCATCGCACGGGGTCAGGTGGCTACCTGCAAGCCCGGCCTAAGTGGTCCAAGGCTGAGAATGATCTGCTTGATAAAGGGATCGAACCGGAGACAATGAGATGGCCAGACCATTGCCGGACTTGGTTCTTCGGGGCTGGCGGAACCTTGGACCCTGTATCAGGGAAGTGCCATTGGAAGGACGAGCAACTGAAAACACCAATCACAAGGCTTCGGCAGTATATCCATGCAGCGCAGCAAGGGACGTTTGTTCCAGACAGGGAGAAGGACGAGCTCACAATGGCCCTCGGGAATCCTGAGCACCCTGGATGGACACGAGGCACGCCAGGCTCCATTCCGTGGAAGGTTGGTTTTCCGGACGCAGGGCATTACAAAACCCACGAGAGGAAGAAGAAACTGGAGCAGAGCCAACTGCAGGCACTGCACGAAAGGGTAATGGGGCTAGAGGAACAAGAAGCAGATCGCAACAAACGACCTGCCGAAGCTTCCCCCGAAGCTACCCCGCCATCTCAGCGGAGAAGCAGCGTGGCTTCCACCGAGCTGATTCAGCCGGAGCATGTCTTGACGGCTCCTACCAGCTATCCCGTGGATGCTATCATAGGGGCTCAAAATTGCCACCTTATGACGCGATGGATGAATTTGAAGGTCAAGGCGGCTGTTGGCTCTGTTTATCCTACTGAACACGGCACAACTTTTCACTATTGGCCGATTCCAGAAGGATATGCTAGGGTGATGGTGGATGAAATAACGGAGGGATTTGAGGACCTCCAGCTTGACTACCCTACCGGTCAAGGTGAGACAAGGCTGGGTTCTGCTCTGAAGACTCCATGCCTATGGCGGAAGGAGCTCATCAACCTTCTGAACTGGACGCCTCCGCCTCCTCCTCCTCCTCCGGCGAGTTAGGGCACTCCGCCTCCTCCTCCGGCGAGTGTCGATCAGGGCACTGGGCCTCCTTCTCCGGCGCGGGGCGGCACTCCGCCTCCTTCTCCGCCTGCGCCGGCGGGCCCGAGCAGCCAGCAGCCTCCTCCTTCTCCGGCGCGTGGTGGCACTCCGCCTCCTTCTCCGCTTGCGCTGGCATGCCCGAGCAGCCAGCAGCCTCCTCCTTCTCCGGTGCGTAGTGGCACTCCGCCTCCTTCTCCGCCTGCGCCGGCACGCTCGAGCCGCCAGCAGCCTCCTCCTTCTCCGCCTCGCCGGCAAGGGCGGAAGAGACCCGCCGGCGCCTCAACTGCTCCGGCGCGTTGTAGTCCTTCTCCTCCGCCTCGTAAGCAAGCATGAAAGAAGACAGACGCCACAGCCGCTCCGTATGCTCCGGCGTCTAGCAGTACATTCAGCAGAGGCGGAAGGCAATACAGATACGGTCCACCTCTCAAGCCTCTAGAGAAGTTACCGTACGAGAGGACCGAGGAGGAAAACGTGACGATCGTGCGGGCCCATGTGAAGGACTTCTTTGAAGGGGTGAAAGCAAAGAGACATCCACCTCCGGAGGAGAAGGTAGATCCGGTGAAAGCAAAGTGCACTATCGATGCCCTGAGGAAACCATCAAAGTCTCCACCGAGAACCAACTATGAGCGCATTACTGAACAGACATATCTCGAATCCCAGCGGTCGGGAAGTACTGTCAGTGATAAAAGGTTAAAAGAACAAGCAACTGGGAAAAAATTGCCTAGCTCGGCGAACAAGCACATCAATCGTGCCCCCCGCTCAATGTGTCTAGCGGCGACATCGTTGCTAATGCTCCGAGGACGGTGGCTGGTTATGGCAATCTTGGAGATTACCTGCCTGGCGATCAACTTCCAGATTTCTTGGAGGTGGACGAACACAGATACGAGTACGGGAAGCCTCTCGTCAAAGATGAAAAATCTCTAACAACTATGATGCGAAGATTCCATGATTGGTACATGAAAACCAGCAGGGAGACTGAGGGGACGAATGCTTTGTATCTGAATATTGAAGAGGAGCACGACCTTGTTGGAACTGATCTATTGACTATTCCATTTGACGAGTTCTTCGCGTTCTTCAATCAAAAGGCCCTCGATAAACTAACGGTCTTTTGCTACTATCTGTAAGTACTATTTCTGTCATTAAGTCTCTATATATAGCTCGGCTCTTTCATTGCATGTATTTATAATTAATTATCCTCACTATATTATGCAGATTGAAGATCGTCGAGTGCAAAAAACAAGAAATGTATGATATTGGGCTCATTAACACAAATATCATAGATGAATTTCTGGTTGAAAAGGACGCCGAAGAGGCCGAGGGGTACTTGCTACAATCGTTGATCAAAAATCAAAACAAAGATTTAATACTCTTTCCTTACAACTTCAAGTGAGTGTTACTGTCGTGTGCATATTCGGTTTCCCTTATTACTCGAGCAAGGTTATAGTAATGTAATTGATGAGTTATGCATGCGTGCACAGATTCCACTATGTTCTTCTGGAGATTAAGCTTGAGCGGGGAGTAGTAAACGTCTTAGACTCGAGATGAAAAGATCCCCAAACCTATGCGTACATGACTAAAATGCTCAACAAGTAAGTTCAATCGATCATTTATCGCACCATATCGGCAACTTTTTGTTCATTTCCTGATATCTCAAGTAATAATAATTATTTTCTTTGTCTTGCAGGGTTTGGAAACAGTTCACCGCAGAAGTTTCGGGACTGCCGAAGGACCTGCGATATACATACCCGAAAGTAAGTAGTACTAGCTAGCTAGTTGCGCGCATCTCCCATTGATTCTATAGCTGTACTTTCATCAATGCCATTTATAATGCTTCATTATTAGTTTGATTGACCTCTCTTTCTTGTAAAGTGCTTGTGGCAGGAACAATGGAATGATTTCTGTGGATACTACGTGTGCGAGTTCATCTACAATGCGACTTTGAAAAATAAGTGGGGCTACTCTAAAAGACAATATGAAGTGCGTAAGCAATAATATTCACAATTTCATTTTATTACACCATCATTTCTGTTGAGTTTCATTCATATATGTATTAAATCCCTTCTTCAAATTAGACGTGGCAGATGCGGGATGAACTCCTAGAACAAGATCGCATGAAAGCAATTCAAGAGGAATTGGCGGGATTCTTTCTTGACCACGTCATCAATAAAGCCGGAGAATATCATGTGGAAATTGATTTCAAATGCTAGGGGATTGTAAGAGATTTTACATATTATATATGTATGTAGCCAGTAGCATCGGATAGATAATACGAAAACTTGTTGTTCGACCAATCTCTCGGAGAAGGAGAGGTCGATCGATCACTTCTCTCGGTATGCATGACGAACTTCTGTACTGAATGGTTCCCTTCATTTTCTTACTAGCTAGCGTGTCGAGGGCCTCTCTATGTACAATATATAGCGTCGACCAAGCACGGGCATAAGAGAGGACACTTCTCTCTATTAATTAGCTAGCTAACACAATATATTAAACACCTAAATTAACCCCCCAAACCCCCCACCCCCCCCTTTAAAAAAAACAAAAACCACGGCCACTGAAATGCTGACACGTGGATGCCTTTTGGTCCCGGTTGGTGACACCAACCAGGACCAAAGGCCCTCCTGCCTGGGCTCGGCGCACCGGCCACGTGGAGGCACATCTGTCCCGGTTCGTGTTAGAACCGGGACTAAAGGGGGAGGCATTAGTAACGACCCTTTAGTCCCGGTTCAAGAACCGGGACTAAAGGCCCTTACGAACCAGGACAAATGCCCCCTTTTCTACTAGTGAGTCATTAGGATCATATTCTGAACAAGAGTCAACAGGTGGGGAGCGTATGAGTTTCATTGCATCCAGAATGGCACTCAATGCCTTCGTGCCAATTTGGTAAGTCATTGCAATGTTTAGCTTCAAGAGTGGACTGCTGCTAGTGCGACACAAAGCAGCTACACAGATCATAGTGTAGATATAACGGGAAAACCTTAAGAATCAGAGTAAAATCAGCAAAGTGGAACTTGCTAGAATATATGTGCTAGTTTGCCGGTACGGCTAGAAAGGCTTCGGATACCAGCTCTCTTCAAGTGAAGGTGCGGTACTGTTAATATCAGTGTAACTCTCAAAGGCGACACAGCTCCCCGCATTTCCTTGCTATTCTTATAGGATTCAAGTGGGTAGGCCACTACAAATCCTATTCCTATGTTTACAAGATCCTACGAATCAAAGAGGCTCAAAGTGTCCATCACAACCGACTGTATAGACCTCCACACTGCAAATGTCCCTGCTCATCTTCAGTACAAGGAACATACTGTACTACTATCATACTCCCTCCGTTCCAAAATATAAGTCTTGGTAGAGATTTCCACTATGGATCACATACAGATGTATCCAGATGCATTTTAGAGTGTAGATTCACTCATTTTGCTCCATATGTAGTCCATGATGGAATCTATACAAAGACTTGTATTTAGGAACGGAGAGAGTACATATTAAAGAAGAACGGAAGAGGAACATGGTAAAGAAGAGCAAGCAGATTTTGGATAATAAAATGTTGGTTGCGCAGTGCCCACACATGATGAACCAGAGAGCATTAAGAATGCAACTCCCAGCTGTCTCTTGACCATTTCAGGCGGTTGGATGAAGATCCTACGTCTCCTAACCCATCTTCTTCATCGTCTCTGATTCTTCCCATCGAGAACACCGCACGGGCCGCCGGCCGGACCACCGGCCCCCACCGCCTGTGTTCCTCCGCCACCCCCACCCCCACCCCCGTGCCAACCCCCACCCGCGTCGAGTTTTCTTTGTTCAGCGAGGCCCCACAACCACCCAAGCCCCTTCGTTCGCACCAGCGAACTCTGGCGAGCTCTGAAAAATTTAGTCTACTGTGATTTAACTAGTGTGGAATATAAAAGGGGAAAACCATAAGCATTGGGAGTATAGTGTTGAGCATGCCATGGCGGATCTGAAGGTGCAAACTGGACAAAGGCAACTTTGCAACCAAGACAAGAAATCAGAGTAAAGTAGTGGCGATCTATTTTCTTGCTGCAATAAATAAGTTGAGCAGATACGAAAGAGTACCGCCTCTGGTGCAGCGCCGTGTATGCATCTGCTGAGAATTTGATGGTGCTGCGGTAGCGATGGCTGTCGGCGACATGGAACCAGATCTAGGAGGGTAGACGGTGGCGGAAGGGCACGATGGACGAGACGGTCATAGGAGCGGCGCCGGCAAGGTGGACGACGGCGGGGATGAAGCGAGAGGACGGGATGCAACGATCCCGGTCCGAAGCCGTGGATGAGAGAGGTCGATCTCTTGTAATGGACGGCGGCGTCGGGGTATCAGCTCCGACATGGTGGAGGAGGACGACGGTGGATGGGGTGGCGGACAGCAGCGGACGGAGGAGGGTGGGGTGGAGAGGGTGTTTTGGCACCCACGGATTACGAATGGGTGAAAGGGAGGTAGAGAGGAAGGGGGGAACCATGTATTCAGGGCGCACTTGTCTCAAATGCGAGGAAATTTACAAACTTAGCCCCCGTTTCAAATTTCTACTACATCACAGCAACATTAGTCGGTTGGGGATAGGACGATAATCTCGCAGGCACCAAATATTTGCCGACGAGAGTTTGTTTTTGGCGCCCACCGTGTATGAATATGAATTGGGGAGGGAGTCGATTTCGGCCGAGGACACACTGTGTTTTGGCGCCCACCGTGTATGAATCCGGGTGAGAGGCGGTTACATCACGTTTGGGTGAAATTACAAACCTACCCCTATCAAAACCTATAGAAATCTAGCAGATAGGCTTTGCATGGCAGGGATAGGGAGTAGTAATTTCCATCTCACAGATTTTGGTTTCGGGCGGTTACTGCGACTTTCCCCGCTTCGTTCAAATTTTGCACAGTGCACGTTTACCGTGCCAACTCAATTCGAATCCCGTTTGTATTCTATTTTTTTGGGCGGGATCCATTTTCAATTGGAATTACATTCTATATACATCATTTTTTATATATACTTTCAGAAGCACAACAAAGAATTCTGCTCCTTTATATGTATAATATGATTTACAAATACAACGATCTCAAAATCTTAAGGTTGAATTCGAAAAAAATTAACCAAATTATGTTCTACTAAAATGTATGGATCAGTAATATCTACATATTAAATAACATAGATGTACGTGAATTCATATGAGTATGAATGTTTGATAGATCAATTTTGGTTCGAGTATGGATTACATGTATCATCATCTCGAATTCAAATATTTGAATCCCTTTTATGTTCACTCCTTTCACGCCCATCTCTCTCGCATGCATGCTCCTTCAGGTAGCTATCACTCTCTTTTCTCCAGCTCACCCGCACGCTCACTTCATGTTTCTCCTATCCTCGCAAACATGGTCTCTTGACGTCTCCATTGAGAAGTGTCACACTCTCCCTATCATTATACATTACATGGTTTTCATTATCTCTCACGTCTCTACTGTTCTCTGGTATCACTCGGTACCTAAGCTTTCTTTTTCACCGCCACACACACAGTCTCCACTCGTCTTTCACTTTATCTTCCTCTCTATGGGATTCTCTCACACACCCTATATGTCTCTACATATGACCCATACCACTAAAATTACTCTCTCTCTCTCTCTCCTGTAGACACAATATTTTTTGTGGTCTCCTTTTCGTCTCCATCCCAGACTTACATTATTCATTTGTTTACCGATCAGACAACCCCCCCCCTCTCTCTCTCTCACACAGACACACACACACAACTCCTGCTTCCACTCCCCTTCCCGACTACCCTTTCTCTCTTGCACACAAAACTCTCGCTTTCGCACCCCGACTCGTATTTCTCTCATAAACATTTATCGACTAGCTAGCCTCTAGATAGGTTTATACACAGGCACACTCGTGCTTCCACTATCGCATACATGTCTCTCTCCCGCTCCTTGTATCTATGTAGATTTTTCTTCCCTTCTTGAGACACGCCCTCTCGATCGCGCACAGACACACTATCGCCTCATATTAAGTTGATACCTATCACACACACACTCCTTGTGTTTTTGTCACACATGCACTCCGTCCTCCTCCACTCTCCCTCTCTCTCACACACACATGGGCTTTTTGCAACAACTAGCAAGATGCCCATGCGTTGCACGGAACATCAAGATGCATTTGTATGAGTAGTTTATCTTGTGGGGAAAAGGATGAACGAGGGAAGGCCTTATTTGCAAATGTGGAGAGGGGCATGGGTATCTTTTTGCAAAATTGCCATAGTTTCCTTCCTATCCGTCAGATATAGATCGGACGGCCTATATTGCAGGATGGCAGGCACACGATCATCACCGACAATGCTTTTTGTAAGAGTAGGGATAAAAAATAGAGTTGGTGATGATGGTGGGCCTGCCATCCTGCAATGTAGGTCGTCCGATTTATATCTGACGGATAGGAAGGAAACTATGGCAATTTACCCGCACTCTTCAACACATTTGCAGATAAGGCCTTCCCTTGTTCATCCTTTTCTCCCACAAGATCTTGATGTTCCGTGCAACACACGGGCGTCTTGCTAGTAAGAGTAGATATTAGACATATACCACTTCTCGAATCTTGAAACCAACAACATTCCTCCCTTATCTCATCAAAACCGCCAAAGGAATATATTTTGAGTGAAACATAACATATTTTTAGTGATATACGTATTTCAAAACTAAACTTTTTTCTATCACATCGGTGAATATGTATTAATCTACTTTGATCGTATGGCAACGCATTGGCACATTGCTAGTAGTTATTATAATTTTTTGGACACCAGACAAATGGCAGAGTACATATACGAAGAGAAGAGGCGCACGCAGGCAAAATTTTGTGTTTGGACCCTTTTCTGAAACCTATTCGAGATTTGACCCTAGTTTGAAAAAAATTTGAGATCTGACCCTTTTGCTACCGCTGGAGTCAATGGCGGTAGGGTGTAACAGCCTACCGCCAGGGACCTTGGCGGTAGGAAACATCCCTACCGCCAAACAGACTGGCGGTAGCCTATACAACCCTACCGCCAAGGTGCTTGGCGGTAGGCACGAGCACGCACTGTGTTCAATACTTAGCGGGATTTTGCGGTAGGGCATGCAACCCTACCACCAGGGACCTTGGCGGTAGGCTGTTATACCCTACCACCATGGACCCTAGCGGTAGCAAAAGGGTCAGATCTCGAAAAAAATTCAAAGTAGGGTCAGATCTTGAATAGGTTTCAGAAAAGGGTCAAAACATGAATTTTAGCCGTGCATGCACGCAGTCGGCCTCTCGCTGTCTCGCACACATGAGTGTTACATAAAGGCGACGTTAACAAATAAACCCTAAAACCCTAGGTGCATGATTGCTGCATTTGTGGGTACCGGGTACGTGGTGGGGCACCTTTGTAGGAATAGTCAGCTCGCGTGATAATTTAATCTGTAGGAGTTGATGGTCGGGACCACAGGTGAACGACTTGGAGCGCGATAGCTCGCCAGTTGCCACAGATCGAGTAGCCACGTTTAAAATATCATTTTTTAGCGGGGTTAAGAGTTCCGATTTTCAATGGCGCGTTGTAAGTAGTAACTAGTTTTTAGAACGATTGGTATGGAGCGAAAATGGAATTCATAGTACTACGTACCTCCTTGGTGTATGGTTGTATGGGTTTATGTTGCGAGATGTTGAACCTGGTAGTTCTAGGGAAAATACTATGGGTTAGATTTAGATGCTGGTGTTCAGTAATGAAAATCGGAAGGGGAAACTCTTCTTTGATTAAAAAAACTACTACTCCATTCTGGTTTACTAGTCCCCATCGTACTTTGGGTCAAAGTTTGTCCATGAATTTTACTTGTAAAATGTGAATGGAAAACGAGATTTTGTTATACCCAAACAAAAAAGGACTGGAGGGAGTGATTGCTCTGACATGGACGTGACCTCTCATAGCGCAGGCATTGAACTGGCGCGCCGGCCAAGAGGGCCGCACTCGCTGCACTCCCGACTGAGCACGCCTCCTCGCCGCGTGAAACTAGCTTAAGACTGCCCCGCCTGCCTTCATTGAATCCGCGTGTGCGCCGGCAACACATCCTTCCACGAGCCGACAGGTATTTGAGAACACAAAAAATGACTAATATATAATTAATTTACGCATGGTCTTGACTTGTTGTGCTCGCACTGGTAGCAGGAACTGGTAGAGGTTTTTCTTTATTTATATCTCTCCTCACATTTTTTTGGCTTTGAAGTGAATCATGGTTGTGGACATTATGTATGAATGTGCAGATATCTGTGAACATGAGTTTGATGTGGAAGTTGAACTTGGAATGTCGGGCTTGCGCGTGAACTATACCATGTCCAATGCTTCGTCTGTTATTGTTTGGAAAGTAATTGTTGTTATTACATGACCCCAAAAAAACATTTTGTGCCACATCAGTAGATGCACGGACATCACAACAGGCATGCTGACTGGATAAACATTTGAACCCAGCTATTATGAATGAAATTTTGTATTGACAACAGTTTTAGATAGCAGGAGACGCCTAGCCTGCTCTGCCTCTGCTAGCTTATTTCTGGCTTCTTCCATCTCTTCTTTGGCTTGGGTGAAGAGAGCATTTGATTGCTCTTTTCGCTTCTTCAGGAACTCATCTACATTCTCAAGGGCTGCTGCACGCTTCCTTTCAGCCTTTACTAATGCCACGAGGACACGAACAGCTGACGACTCCACCTGGCTTGTGTGTAATCCAGCATCATCTGGGAATTTGCACCTTGTGTCTAATCCAGCATCATTAGGGAACTGGCACCTTGTGTGTAATCCAGCCTCATTTTGGAAACATGATCTCGAGGTTGACCATACTTCCCTCCTCGCAGGAACTGCATCCTGACATGAAGTTACTTCTTTTTTAGATCAATACTCAGAGCAACCTAGATCCATTTAGTAGAAGCCAGATAAACAGAACTCGGAGAAGTGAATTCAAAAGGAAAAAAAATATAAAAACAGACTACAAGGCGAGAATACCCACTTCCTACATCAAGCTAAAAACGAAAGCATTAGGACGATTAAGACTCTTCTTATTACACATCGAAGAACACCACGCTTAAGAGAAACAGAAACTACAACATATACACATCGAAGAACACGAGGCTAAACGAAAGTAATTGAAAGGGTGTTACTTACCAAAGCTCGTTTTACAGGTTCGGTGCAGCTCCTCTTTAAGTTGCCATGCTCCTTGAAGATGTCCCGAATATCCCGTGTTTGGTCTTCATTGCTCCTCTGCATGTTCGCACTCGTGGTTTTAAAATCTCAACATGGCAAGAAAAATATACTACTAGTAATACTCGCGCATCTTGTGGGCAACATTAAAGCACTCGTCTGCCATGTTAGAGCATCTCCAATAGAATCGCAATGTGCGGCGCTTTAAAAAAGCGTTTATAGTGCTGATATCAAGAAGTAGAGACTAGAGAGTAGAGGATAGTTCTCAACATAGATAGATAAAAAAAGACAATTCAACTACTCCTCATCGTCCGACTCCTCCTCGGTGATGTCCTCCTCTGACGTCTGACTGTATGCGTGAAGATACCGATCATCGTCAGATTCCCAGGGCGACGTTGCTCCTAGCCTCATGTTGAATTGAGCGTCCGCTTTTCGCCTACGCTTGTCCTCGCGATAGGCCGCTCGCACCGCCCTCCTCTTATCCCTCTCAGCCCTGCTTTGCGCGTAGAACTCACACTCATTGATGATGTCCTACGGGAAGTGTTGGCACCATAGCACCATGGCTTCCTCGTCCACCTCGGTGATGCCGAGACAGTGCTCCCGCCTCCGGTTGTCGCAATGATCCTCGTCGGTGCTAAGCCGCGGCAGAGGCACGAGCTCCTTTGCCCGCTCCCGCGTCGGCACGTTGGGGAAGTTCAATGTTCTATGAGGCCACTGGAGGCGCCACGCTGCCGCGTCGTACGCGCGGGCGGCCTCGTTGGCGGTGTCGAAATTGCCGAGGCCGAGGCGCATCCCGCGGAACCGGATCTCGTCGGAGAAGCCGTCGGAGGGGGGCGCGCGGACGCCGCGGTATCCCCAAGTTTCCCGGCGACGCGACGGCATGGTGGCACGGCGATGGCGAGGCAAAAAAGAGCGGGGAGAGAGCGGTGGCGAGACACAGAGCGGGAAGAGAGCGGTGGCGAGGCACAGAGCGGTGGGAGGGTGTTGGATTTTATAAAGCGCGCCGGACGCCGTGCGCCAAAACTAGCACACGCCCGACCGCTTTTCCCCCCGCGCGCGCGATCCTTTCCCGACGTCTCTACTATCTCTACTCTCTTCTCTACTGCTATAGTTATTTTATACTTAATATTTAATATTTATCTCTACTGTCTACTTTTTTTTCTCTATACTTTTTTTCTTGCAATATAGGTCGTCCGATTTATATCTGACAGATAGGAAGGAAACAAATGGGAATTTTGCAAAAAGATACCCATACCCCTCTCCAGATTTGCAAATAAGGCCTTCCCTCATTCATCCTTTTCTCCCACAAGATAAACTACTCATACAAATGCATCTTGATGCGTTCAACGCATGGGCATCTTGCTAGTTCTAAAAACCTTTCCATCATTTGCCACACTACTGGTTGCAGATGAAAAACCTACCCAAGCACAGCGCGATACAGGAGTGACGCACAATTACAAGCTGATATTCTGTTGGACAATGGAGGCTATAACCAATTACTTTTACAGGAACAATAGCACCCAGTAAATTTGAAGGGTAGGTATGAACAAAATTGGAACTGCACATGTACTGCTAAGTGATTCAATAGACACATTAACAATCGAGGAGGAGAACGATGGTCGCGGCAGCCTCTGTGAGTCATGGTCGGCAACGGGAGTCAGTTCATTGTCCACGACGGTGGTACTTCTGCGCTTGGCGTCGGCTTCCGGGAAGCAGATCCGAGACCGTGGAAGACGATGTCGGGGAAGAGGCTCCGTGTATGACGACGACGGTGGACCGGCTCCAATGCATCGTATGAGGTCATCGATGAGGCAGATGCACTGCGGTGGACGAGTGCGCTGATGTAAAGGGGGAGGAGCACGAAGGCTGCGGTGCTGTCGAGAAGTCTATTTTGCGGTGGGGATAGAAAATGGGGAGTATTCAGGTGTACTACTCTGGGTGCCGGGGTGGGGTTGGCTGGGTAGGGTGAACCTGAAGTTACGAAAACAGCCCCCTACCAAGCGTCATCCGTAGGCCTATTCCAAAGGCTATGATGGTAACTTCCCACTGCTCGAATCAGGGTGCGGGAGATTTTCCCACTGACCTCAAAATTTTGTGACACTGGACTCCCCGTGTGGCGTGTTGAGTGATTCGGCTAAGCAACTAGCGAGTAGTAGTAGTAAACTCTGCATATTAGGTTTGACCGAAGTCAAACTTCCTAAAGTTTGACCAAGTTTATAGAAAAATCTAAATATTTACCATAACAAATATGTATGATGTGAAAGTACATTCAATAATGAATCGAATGGTATTTATTTGTTATTGTATATGTTAATATTTTTTGTTATAAGCTTTCCGAGAGTTTACAAAACTTGACTTTGACCAATGCTAATACGCGGACTTAAATAAAAACGGAGGGAGTACACATTTGTTTTCTTAGTTTGTAGTGAACTAATCATTTGTTGAAATTGTGAAATAAATATATTAGGCTATTGACTACGAATGTAATGGTCTATACAATTCAATAGTTACAATCATTGTCGAATCCCAAGATGTATACAAGGTCTATAGTACTTCACAACATGCTCAAACTCACATAATCCCAGTCAAATGAGAATCTAAATGCATTTCATAGTTATTACTTTGTAGGATGCAACAAAAACAACCATAACTCTACATCAGCCATTATAGAAGCAACATTTTGACATATCCCAATGTGTGAATGAAACGTGCAGAGAGATCTTTTGAAGATGGAGTAGATAGGGCGGGAAAGATTGTATGTATGTGGATGAGAGAGTAGGAGACAAACCTAACAAGACAGAGAGAGAGACAGAGAGAGAGAAAGAGAGAGGAAGAAGTTAGGTCTGTGAGAAAGATGGAGACATGTAATATACGTGAGATGCATGTGCATCCAGATTCTGTATACGTGAAAGGAGAAGAGACAACATGTTTGATGAGAGAGATGGAAAAACATGGACGAGAGGGGAAGGATCTCGTGGGTTGAGGGATTGACAACTTTGTGTCGGGGAGAGAGGGATTGGTAATTTTGTGCAAGAGAGAGAGGGTGGGGGGAGGAGTCAGTCAGCCGTCGTCACATCACCCTGCTTCCAAATGACCCTGCATTCTCTAGCGCGGTGTGGTCGCCGTCTTCGATCTGCTCGATGCCCTCTTTGAAGATTGAGGTGTTGTGCATGTTGGGGTGCAAAGAAGCACAAGCGAGAGTGGTCGCCGTATAATCTTGGATGGGGATGAATTGTGTGCTCGGGGGAGGGTGTGTGTGTGTGTTGTGATGCGTGTCTCTCTCTCTCTCTCTCTGTGTGTGTGTGTGTGTGTGTGTGTGTCAGATATTGAGAGAAAACAAACCTAAGGAGAGAAATGGGTATTCATGAAGAGATTGTGCGGGCCTTGAGGTGGGCAGGGGCCGGGTGAGGGTGTCAAAATGTGCGCGTTGATACATGTGTTGCATGCGATCATGCAAGGGACGGGCGAATCGGGAGAGATGTTTGTTGTGTTATGGATGCTCCTCTCTCTCTCTCTCTCACACACACGCGCGCGCGCGCGATCATGCGAGGGACGGACGAATCGAGAGAGATGGTTGTTGTGTTATGGATGCTCCTCTCTCTCTCTCTCACACACACACACAAGTAAACTAGAAGATTGTTCTCTCATGTATACACAACGTATCGGCATCTATCTATGTCTCACTCATGCATGATCATTTGCACATTCACACCTCTCTATGTCTGTATCACACGCACACCGTCTCCACATTGCCCTTCCGCCACAACACACATATGGACACATACACACATTCTCTCTCAGTCACACACACAAAATCAGTATTAAAAAAACTAGGGCGCACCTAAAACGTCCAAATCCAAATAAAGACGAACTGGAGCTAAATTCAAATATATGGAAATATTGTAGCGTCAAGAACTTTCCCAGAAAAAAAAAGTTGAGTAATATTCGAGGATTGTTTTCACACACACAACAATGTTTGGTGGATGTCCTTCGAGCGCGACACGATGACGCACCGTTCGATCGACCGCGTGGCCGCGGTTCACGCGCTTGCAAAGGATTCCGTATCATGGTTGTGGTACTAACTAATAAAAGGAGTGCTGCCTAAGTATAATGTTTACGTGTACTATTACGGTTTTCTTTTAAGTTTGACCAACCTTATATAAAACTAAAGTAAGCCCCCACACGCGCACTCATCAATATGCCGCCGCCGTTGCGCATGCCGGCGCCCGCCTGCTTCGGCCAATAATTTCTCGCCCATCACCGCCATGTCGCCGCCATCCCTGTGCCATGAAGTCGAAGGCTCGCCCGCTCACGTCATCTGCAGTCCCTCCTCGCGATGCCGCCGCGCTGCCAAGTATGCGAGCAGCTGGTGGAGCCGCGTCTATGCACACAGCATACAAAGAGGAGGATGAGCACGTGCTCCAGCATGCCGGCGAGGAGGAACTAGCGTGTCATTGTTGTCTCCGCCCACGCGGAGGAGGCACGCATGGTGGCTGTCGCGGCGGAAGCCGGTCGCGCGCGCGTCGAGCCCGCAAACCGGGTGCGGACGCGGAATCTACCTTCGAGACCTTGAATGCCACGTGGATCCTGCAATCTGAAGGAGCAATTTGGGTTAGTCGACTCTTGTGAGCCATTTGATGCAACATGGATGGCTAGAAGGGCTTCTTCCACCTCTTCTGTCGTCTTCTTCCTTCGCTCCGTCGAACTTATTTCATAAATCGACTGACCCAAATTATACTACTAGTACGAGCGTATTCAGTACAGTAGGAACACGAAGATACAAGCAGTAGTACCAACTACAAGAAAAACAGTAGTAAGACATAGTACTAGTACTACTGTATGTACTAAAGAGTTCAAATAACGAGAAAGAACATAAACATAGTTCTGCTGGGGCCCCATCACAACACACCCTTGAAAATAAACTAAGCAACTAGTCCGCTTGACACTGCAGTAGAACCAGCATGAGCGACGGCACTGCCACCTACTCAGAGTCTGAGTCCACGTCCTCGACTTCGTCCTCGTCCCTCTTCCTCTTCCTCTTCGCCGACGCTTCTTTGCTTGAACCAGACACTGGGCTCTGCTTCTTCATCCAACCCTTGTAAATATTTAAACAAAGGTAGGCATCCATTGATGCGTACAGGATGTGATCTTCATCTAATGTCTTCGACTCCCATGCATGATGAAACTCGTGATGAGGTTTCTTCAGTTTAGCGTATGAAGGATCAATCATGGCTGCTGCCAGGTTCAGCATTGAAGGTTGAGAGGAGGACACCAGGCTTGCCTTCTGGAGATCAAAGGGCTGGCCTACAATGGGACCTATCCGACGCAGGACATCCCTGTCGTTCTTAAAGCCTACAGTAACGAATTTCACTCTGTTGTCCTTGAGGAAGTTCTTAAAATCCTGGCACTCAACGTCGGCATGGCATATGTGGTAGACCAAGCAAACGTTATGTACGCAAACCTGGATCACGACGGGCTTCTTCCTCTCTTCGTCCTTTAGATCCTTCTCTCGTCCCAGGACTGTGGTGTACTCAACATCTAGCCCAACGACCCACTCATCCGTTGAACTGTTCAACATGCGTAGGAAACGAGCAAGGCATGCTTTCACCGTCGTGGATCCACTTGTGTAGATGATGATGAACCCATCACCGGTGATGGCTCTAACCTGGTACTCAGTGGCGACCATGGAGATTTGGGAGGCCATGGATTTTGGAGGAGGGTTAGGAGAAGTTGAACTGTTGTACCCCGCAGAAAAAACTGGGAGCAAACTAATGTGAAAGGATGGGACGACTGGGAGCGAACTGTTGCAAGGTAGAAGACGGGAACGAGTAGGGCGTGCGAACGGCGTGGGGTTGCTGACATGCCTGGTGGATAAACGGCTGCAAGCCCCCAAAGAGTTCTCGAGAACTATGCGGGACCCACTAGATGTCATGTCTACTAGACCCATATCATAGGCCCGACGGTATAGCTTCTGCCTGTTTGCACGCCATATGCCGGCGCGTGGATGTAACTTCACTTAATTCCGTCAACCGTCGCGCCTCCCACGACCTTCGCCTCCCTCGCCCGGTCGCGCCCTTTGAGACTTCGACCGGCTATAAATGAGCAATTTTTTTGCCTACTCTGCATGCATGATTCACCATACAGGGTGGTACGTTATTTACAAGAATACCATCTAATCTATTGTCAAAGCTATACTTAGCGATTAAGTGTGCCACCTTATTGGCCGGACGGCTAATCTTTGACAATTGAAGATTGTTGATCAACTTCGAGATGCTCAACGCTTTCATCTTCAGGTCACGCATAGCAGACCTGTCATAGTCCCCCGATGCAAGAGACACTACCACAAAAGCGCAATCAGTCTCTAAAATTACAGGACTATGAAGAGAAATACCTATGTAGAGACCGGCAATGCAAGCCCTAAGCTCCGCTTACTCCACGCTTTGACAGGCATCAATGAAATCCCATGACCAAATTTATACTAAAAATATCAATATCTACAATACTGAATATAATGAATATAAGAACTACATTTTATAATGAGTGTAAAAATATTGATTTGACATTGTGAATGTTGATAGTACATTTTTCTATAAGTCTGGTGAAAGTAGAGGTACATTGACTTCAGACAAAACTTAAATGCACAATGCAGACTAGTTCCTCTGTCCAGGTGCGTGCCATGTCCTATCTTGTCATCACAACAAGGTTAGCTATTAGAGTACCACTACCTCCCTTCTAGTTTAAAGGGCTCGATTCAAAATTTTCACCTATTCTTAGCAAGATAGTAGAGGCGGTGTAATAGTTTTTGAAGTCTGCAAAAGGACTCAACTAATGTTGTCATTCTTCACAAAAAAATGTGTTTACCAATGCATGCATGAACACTAGTTACTCTAACCCCCCCTCTCTTCTTTAATTCTTTGCCACATCAGCATGTTTGCTATTCCCGTGTGCATGATACTAGCTAAGATACCACATTATGGCCAGCCTTAATCATCGCATGCAATAATTTAGTGCACCTTGAAATATGAACTTGTGTGGGGCGTGTATGTTTTTAATGACTTGAGACTATACCTAGCCCAGCATGCAAGATGACTTATTATGCACCGTTCCCCATACCTGTAGGAAGCCTGTTCGTCTCCAAATATTTTCCTCTCCATGTGTGGAAACAATATGCCTTCCAAACTCTCCTTCTCCCTCCGGCGGTCCCGCCACTCCACCCCATGTGAAAAAATCTGCATGCATGACTCTCCTCCCCCCACGCTCGTCCAATCTGTTGTGACCAGCAATACTTCCACACCTTCCCTCCCCCGTAATTTACTCCAACAAATATGCCCACGTAGCTGTTACTTAACTGCAAGTGCATTGGGTCACTGACATATGGGTGCAACAGGGGTCTGGCCCACATGTCAGTGACGCAACTGGACCTGTAGTTAAGTCAGTGCAGCTCAGTCCATATCTTACGTAGGTGTGCCATTGCTCGCTATAAATACTATGCCTCCCACGACATCGCTATCTCCTCCCCCTCATGTTCATGTTCATCGCTATCTCCTCCCCTTCCCTCTCATGTCGACCATCATGGCATCGCCCCTCCCAAGCCCTAGGAGCCCCTCGCTGCACCGCGCGGACGGTCACCCGTCGCCGTTCCGTTCCTCGCCGCCACTAGTCGAGGAGGACGCGTCGGTGTTCCGCTCCTCGCCGCTACACGACGCATCGCCGTTCCGATCCTCACCGCCACTAGTCGAGGAGGACGCGCCGGCGTTCCATTCCTCGCAGCGACGCGATGCGTCGCCGTTCTGTTCCTCGCCGCTGCTAGTCGAGAAGGACGTGTCGGTGTTCCGCTCCTCGCCGCGACGCGTCGAGGTGGACGCGTCGGCGTTCCCAATCTCGCCAGCACGCGCATCGGAGGACGCGTCGGCTCCCCGCTACGAGGAGAACGCCGCGCCGCCCGTCGAGCCCCCCAACCTTGAGGAGATTTGGAAAGAAATGGATGTCGCCTTGTGGGAGGCTTTGCCTCCAGCAGAGCGCACCAAAATAGAGGTAGAGAAGAAGGCCGAGGAAGAGAAGCGCACCGTGGAATGAGCTGCCTGGGAGGCCTATGTCGCATCCGAGAGAGTCAGGCAATTGGTTCTTTGGCAGAAGGCTCGTGCGAGGGCCGTGAGGGTGGTGGAGGACGCCCGTGCCGATGCCCTGAATGTAGTCGGGCCCAAGCGCATCATCTACGCTTGGCGGTACGTGGACCGGGTGCACGATTCCAGCAAGGAGGAGTTGCGAGGCTGAGGAAGAGGCATTGTGTCGGCGCGCTAGGAAACGTCCGTGCACCAGGGCACTCGTAAAGCGCCGCAAGCGCTCCTACGAGCGCCGTGGCTTTTAGGAGGAGTATAATTTTTGTTTCGTAAGGCGATCTCATTAGTTTTGGGACGCAAATGATAAATCCCGAACGTTCAAGAATTTTTAGCGTCCTTAATTAAGTATGTAAAAGGGAAAGTTTGGAAACCTTGTGTATTCGTACACATTTTGCAAGTACGTGCATATAGCACAAACTTTACTGTATACTATCGCTCTACACGTCTCTTTCGATATATGCTTGCAGAATGTGCTACTCCCTCCGTCCAGGTTAACAAGTCATCTTTAATATATACTATAGGTTTTTAGGCTTCTAGATTAGTAATCCCATAACTACTACCTCCGTCCTGGTTTATTGGTCCCCATTGTAATCTGTGTTAAATTTTGATCATAAATTTAACTAATGAAATGTTAGTGCATGTCACATGCACTACTCCATCCGTCTAGGTGAGTAAGTCATCTTATGCTGTGCACCGTGACCAAGGAGGAGGAGAAAACGAGAAACGTTAATGTTTATTTCCTAATTAATAGTATTGCATGCAATGAACTAACCACTGCATGTCGTGTTTGATATCTCAAGTCTTTAAAAGCATGCACACTCTTTATCTCTTATTGGTTGATATGTCAAGAAACAAGAAACGAGGTAGAAGCTAATGCACCGCGCCTAAGTGTTTTGGGATTATTTGGTTTTCATAAGATGACTTACACACCTAGACGGAGGGATTAACATTTTATCAGTTAAATATTTGGTCAAAATTTAGCACAAATTACAATGGTGAGGAATAAACCAGGACAGAGTAGTAGTTTAGAAGCCCAAATAAATGAGCGAGGAAGCTAGGAAAAGCTGGGAAAAGGTGTGAGTAGTCTTATGGGAAAAGCTGGGGAAGCCGCCAAAAGAACTGGCCCTAGGAGTAGTAGCTAGGGATCGTGTGTGCGAGGTGAACTGAAGAAAGTAAATGCAGAGAGATGAAATGCAAAAAAGACAGAGGGATGTGATGGTTGCTTGTCCGTTTATTTTACCATGCCACTTATTACTTGGAGTGGTTGGGTTTTGTGATATGACGGCTTTACTGCCGCGCCACGAGCGGAGTGAGAGGTGAGACTCCCGTGCAGCGCCGCCCTCTACACTTGTACTACATCGGTCGTGGTTTATTAGTCCCCCATTGAATTTGACTGAAGATTTAACGACAAAATGTTAGTGCATGTCAACAAAAACTATATCGTTGGATTCGTATTTGAACATAGTTTTGAATGATATAATTTTAGGTGACATGCATCAGCATTTATCATACTATATATAATGTTAGTTCAATTTTTGGTCGTACTAATCTATAGTAGTAAGGTGCCCGTGCGTTGCACCGAAGAGTGAAATGCATTGATCGGGGAGTTGTTTATTTTGACAAAGGATGTAGGGGTCATCTCATGTGTAACGGGTATCGATAGGTTTCTTCGGATATTATTCCATATCTAGAGCTCACAAACATCTGGGTGAAATGGATAAAAAGGTATCTTTTGCAAACAAAAGCATTCAACTATTCAACCTGCATCCAAAACTTGTGAAGAAATAACACTTATTTTGCTTTGCAAGAAATGATCTTTAAGAATTAGTTTTTGAGTATCGATTGTTATACATGTTGGCTACATATGACATGGCACTTTCTTATAGTCAACAGTTGGCTATACTATTTAGTAATATTAACCATGCCCTTATACACCTAGACGGAGGGATTAAATCAGGATGACTTGCAAGGGGGCAGAGGAGATGTAAGAAATGGTTCATCCTAAGTCTTTCACCAGTACTGTAGTAAAAATTCATACATGGAAGATTCTAGACTAAACCATAAACAGATACACTTTTATTCATGCGCGGTACTCCAATAGAGCACGATCCTGCATGGAAGTCTACACATGCTTAGACAGCGGATTACATTGAGCAAAGACTAATGATTGACATTTAACTTGATAATGCATATGTCCAGGTGAACCTCCTTGGAGTCCCTGTGCACCGCGTCGGCGGTTAAAGGATGCCATGGGTTTTCCAAGTCCACATCGGCGGGATAGTCCCAGCTCCCCAGAGTCCAAGTCCGTTCGATGAGGCCGGTGTCGCTGCCCACGTGACCTGGAGGGGTAGTAACACTGACCACGCAGCCATACATCAGCCTCGTGTCAGTGTCAGCGTCAGCGGCTTCGCCCCTGATGCGCACTACAGAGACAGGGCGGCAGCCTGCGTGGGCCTCGCCGGTGCCCACGATCAAGAGGAAGATGCCGCCGTCCTCCTCCGAGACTAGCAGGCGGCGATGATCCTCCAGCGACTCCGGCATGGTGAACGGGTAGCACGTCTCGTACTTGATGTTCTTCGCCAAGGGCCAGTAGTGACCGCTGCACGCATCCGTGAGGTGATGCACCATGTGCGCCTGCGAGCCCCAAAACAGCATCAGGTACTCATAGCAGTGGGTGAAGGGCTCCTTGGAGGCATCGACCAGGCCGTCCATGAAACGGGACTGGTTGTAGGGGACGTTGCGCCAATTGAATATATGAGCAAGTTACTACGAGATTTAATCCAAATAAGCACAAAATAAATCATGGCGGCTATAACAGAGATGAAACTAATCATGTGGACTAGCATAGTAGTAGGATACAGAGTAGAAACATGAATTCTACCACGATTTTGAACAGGAAGGACAGAAACACATAAGGTGCAACGGGAGCAGCACCGTTGGCGTTGAGATTGTCGCCCATGTCGTTAAGGAAGAGGTTGTCGAGGTCGGGGAAGAAGTCATCGCCGATGAAGTCGTGGCTGCCAGCAGTCGTGAGAGTGCGCTCCCCAAATGTCAACAACGCCCGCCAAATGGAGCGCAGGAGGGAGTGGCTGTAGGGGATGTTGCGGCCGCCGAATGGAGCGCAGGAGTAGCACACGAAGCAGTAGGTGGAGTCCTTACTAGTACTCCCTAGTCTCTATCTATCTACTAGCAAGATGCCCATGCGTTGCACGGAACATCAAGATGCATTTGTATGAATAGTTTATCTTGTGGGAGAAAAGGATGAACGAGGGAAGGTCTTATTTGCAAATGTTGAGTGGTTGTGGGTATCTTTTTGCAAAATTTCCATTTTCCTTCCTATCCGTCAGATATAAATCGAACGGCTTATATTGCAGGGTGGCAGGCACACCATCATCACCAACTCTGCTTTTTATAAGAGTAGAGAGATATCTCTACTCTTATAAAAATCAGAGTTGGTGATGATGGTATGCCTGCCATCTTGTAATATAGACCGTCCGATCTATATCTGACGGATAGAAAGCCAACTATGACAATTTTACAAAAGATACCCGCACCTCTCTCCACATTTACAGATAAGGCCTTGCCTCCTTCATCTTTATCTCCCATAACCTCGTGCTCCTCCCTTAAGTCTCTATCTCTACTACTCTTCTTTGTTTTTTATAACAAATCAAATAGTGTTGCGCCATCCGCTGCACACCCGGCTGAACACGCCTCCTCGCTTCCATCATCACTAACTGAGTCTTTTATAGGAGTAGGAGTAGAAAAAACCCGAGTTGGTGATGATGGTGTGTCGTGCAATGCATGGGCATCTTGCTATTTTTTGCATATAAGTCCAAACACCACATAGACACAGTCTTTGAGCATGGTTTGTAGTCGTTCCGCGCTCGGGCATTGAAGTTTGTAACTATTTTAGATTAGAATATACTACTCCTTCGGTGCTAGTAGTAGAGCAGAGTCCTACTCTACTACTCTACTGAAGCTAGTTAGGGCATAGTACTATAGGGAGTACCAGTACTGTGATCACTCAAGCAAGTTGTCTAGCATCGATATGACCCTACGCTGCTGGTATGTGTCTTGTAAGTCAAGCAGCGTGTTGTAGTCATCATCACCTGTCCACTTCCCATAGCACATATTCGCTTCTCCATCTTTGTCCGCATATAATATCGTCCAATCTTCCATCCCCGCTAAGGTGCCTCCCCCCCTCGTCCGAAACCCAAGCACAAACAATGGTAGAATCGAGCAGCGTCAGCCGAAAGAGTGGCTGGAATTCGCTCCCCACAGAGGTAATCAAGCTCATTGTTTCACGTGTTGACAATCTCAGTACCATGCCGCTCGCCCCGTGCTCGTCGGGGCTGTACCATTTACTTAAAGCCCTCAGGCCGGAGCTTTTTAAGCAAGCTCCTTGCTTGCTGATGCCACCTAATCTTCAGAAACGGCATGTCACGCAGCATAACGATCGTAGGGTGGCGAGCATCAACCCCCTTGACTGTGATCTGATCCTCGTCAGCCTCAGCTACATTAACGGTATGTACTGGGTCGGCATGAACACATCTTGGATGGTGCTCGTCGACGGTCGCGGCAGCTGGATGCTCGTGGAGGTCTACACCCGGCGATTGATCCCCCTTCCTTCGATTAACACTGCACTGCTTTGGCACCGCGGCCCAGAATACTCAGAATCTTACAGTAGCCAACATGATACCAAGTTTGATTTGCTTAAGGTTGTAATCTGCCAAGTGCCCACAAGATCTGCAAATTATAAAGACTTCGGGCTAATTGTGTTCTTCAACCGCGATCTCGCCTATCTGACAGGTCACTGCGGTAAGTGGATAAATCTAAACGTCCATTGCAGGATCATACATCCTCCATGGTTCTCTGATGCCATTAAACACAAGGGCTTCATTTACGTTGTCGACTCCTTCTATGGCTGGACGTATTGCTGGCCTACTCCAGTCATCGCTACAAACGGCTCTTACAACAGTATGTTACTTTCCTGTGATATCATGATGCCTTGCTTATATTACTGTCAACATTTACTGAAAAAATATTCATGCTCATAACATGCTGTTCTTAAGATTGACTAAATCAAGAGCCCTTTTTTATTTGACTCCAACTTGATATGATGTTGTAGGCCGCCTGGTATCCCTACCCTTCCTAGTCCCAGAACCTTTCAAAGAAAAGCGGCATGGCAGTTGGAGGTGGTTCCTAGCTCGATCAGACGACAGCGAAAGATTGATGATCGTTCGCACGTATCGGACGTGTTGTTTCACGGAATACAATCACAGTCACTACAAGGTCTTTGAGCAGGATCCCAGCTTCTCTGGGCCTTCAGGAATTTTTGACTGGAGGCTGGTAAGTAGCCTTGGTACACGCTCTCTGTTTGTCAGACTAAATTATCCGATTAACCAGGAGATAACCGATAGCAAGGATCATGATGGCAGCGCGGTTTCGTTCATCAGGCAAAACTGTGTGTACACATCATACCATGCGTCTCTGCATGCACCATACCCTGATATGTGCCGCCACGCTCTGCAGCCCAAAGTAGGAGGGAGGGTCGCAAGTATCAGACTTCGACCTGCTGGCTGGAGTTTCCCCCGTCAGTTACCCATCTGGTTCAAGCCGTCAGCCAATCTCCACAGCTTAATAAATAGTAATGTCTAACTGAGCCAGTTAGTTAGATGCGTACACTTGGTGTAGTAGGATCTTTATTTAGTTTGATGCATACACTTGTTCTTTTTTGGTAGCCCTTTTGTAATGATGGCTGATGTTTGGTTTGGAAGAGAGAGTTGCGTCTTCACTCTTCTCGCCAGCTTACTGCTTCTATTGCACCCCCAGCCCTGGTTGTTGTTACTGTTGTTTTCAATGTACAATCAGTAGTATATTTCGTCTGTTGGTTGAATAAATGTGTTGTTAGAACGACAAACACAATGTTTTGGAAGTCGTTGCACGGTTCGATCCTTTAGTGCCCCGTACCGTACGTAGCTCATACTATTTTTCGTACAGAACACATTTTCCACTTGTTGATAACATCCAGCCCACTGATGAAGGCCCAATAGAGAAGCCCATAATTAACTGGAAGGGAGGCTCTCACATGAATCCGGCCCAGGTACATGCTCATGGTCCCCTAAACATAAATAAGTAAATAAATAAATAAAGCTAAATGCTCATGCACCAGTTCTTTGGGAAAATAGGTAGCCCAGTATTCCTTTTTGAAGAATACCCAAGCTAGGCCTATTTTTTCTCTCCGAATTACTGGGCTACAAATCTTTCAAGACAAGGAGGGATGCATTCCGTCCTGGCCGAAGAGTATGGTCAATGTCTGTTAAAAGTAATATCAAAAGGGGTTGAAAATTCCAAAAAAATTATAGCAAATGGGATATTAGTTTCTTTTTTTGTTTTTGTTCTTCACTCATATCTTATACGTATTTCATTGGATTTAACATGACATAGTACTAATTTATTTTTAAATTTGTTTTAGTATGGTTATTAATTTTTGGATTAAGAATATTTCGTTTCCCAGCAAAAATTTGCAAATTTTCAAAATTTCCCACATATTTAGTTAATTTTCTGACCCTGGTACTGATCAGAAAATGGCTAGCAATTCTAAAAATGGAAAACAGACTGCAATAAATTCCATATGGATTAGAAAATGAGTAAAAATTATAAAAATAATAGCAAATGGGCTGTACACGCCACAGATTTCGAGGCTGACTTGTTTACGCAAGGCTTTGTCAGTGAACACACGATTCTAGCAGCAGTGACTGTTGGATGTCCATCCAACGGCCGACGTGCTTCTTCAATCTCTGATCTTCCTGCTCCAGCTGCCTAAACTAGCGCCGACGGGACTGCCTGCTCCCTCCTCTTGTGGCCCGCTGTGATGCCGTGCAGGCTTCCCGGGCCCACCCTACTCCTTCCGCTGGCCTGGCCGCACGCAATCAACTGCCTCCTTATTACGCGAAAAAATGATTCCTCCCACTGACATTTGGGGCGCACCCATTGGGAGGCTGACCTGTGGGCCTACTAAGTTGACGCGTACGCAGGGCTTGTCAACTTAGTCAACAAATGATTCTAGCAGCAGTAACTGTTGGATTTGAATCAAACGGTCCTGCTGCTTCTTCAATCGCTGCTCTTCTTGCACCAGCCGCCCAAACCAGCACCAGGGAGACCGCCTGCTCCTGCTTCCAGTGGCCGATTGTGCTGCCGTTGAGGCCTCATCGCCCCCTACTACTCCCATCGCTAGCCAGGCCCTGGGGCGACGGCAGCCTCACACCGCAACCGAACCAGTGAACCCTCGTACTCCTCTCCGCGTGGGCATACACTGCTGCGTCTTCCCCGGCTCCGTGTCGTCCCATTCCTAGGCCTCGCCGTCGTCCACCTCCTTGGTGCTCTCGGTGTGGCGTAGTCAATGTGGTCAACGACATTCCATCGGAAGACTACTATACGTGGAGAGGCTGACAGCTGGGTCCATGGCCACAACCCAGTTTTTTTTATGATTTGCCAAGTAAGTCGCATTGTCAGGCCTGTTGGGCTCCAAATCTTTCAAGACAAGGAGAGCTTTCATTCGGCTCGCCGAGAAAATGGCCCATCAGTAATGAGAAATGGGCTGTACATTTTTAAAACACATCAAACTAGCAATTAGTTTTAAATATAATTTTTTTCATTTCGAGATTTTAAATTACATTATTTTTTATGCGTGGAGAATTTGTTGGATTTTATATTGATATACATTTATTTTTAAAATCAGTTTGAATGTGAGTCGAAATTTCGGGATTAAAAACAGTTTGGACCGCACCGAAATTTGCAAAATTTCGTATAATTTTTTAACCGTGGCCACAATATGGGCTGTAATGCTAACAAAAAGAATACGGGCTCCAAAAAAACCTTAAGAATTAGCAAATGAGCTGTAAATTATTAGAAATAATGGCAGATGGATTGTATGCTGTTTTCCACAAATTTGAGGTTTTCCTAAAAAAAGGTTGACGCACAAGCAGTGACTGTTGGATGTCCATCCAACGGTCGTCGTGCTTCTTCAATCTCTGCTCTTCCTGCTCCAGCCGCTCAAACAAGCACCGACGGGACTGTCTGCTCCCTCCTCCCCGTAGCCGGCTGTGCTGCCGCGCAGGCCTCACCGCCCCACCATACTCCCATCGCTGGCCTAGCCATCCCTCTACTCACCCACACCTGCTATTATTCTCCGGCGATGGCAGACGAACCAGTAAACCCTCGTACAATCGTACTCCCCTCCGCGTGGGAAACAACTGCCGAGTCTTCCCTGCCTCCGTGTCGTTCCCTTCCTAGGCCTCGTCGTCGTCCACCGCCCTGGTGCTCTCAGTGTGGCCTGGTCAACGTGGTCAACGACCGACATGCATTTGAAGTGGACTATACGTGGAGAGGCCGACAGCTGGGTCCACAGCCGCACGCAAGGAAATGCCTCCTTATTACACGCAAAATAATGATTCCTCCACCTGACATCAGGGACCCACCGAAAGGGCCTCTGTATTTCACAAAAATACGTTACCACCGCTGACAGCTCGGACCCACCAGCTATATCTTCGCATGCAAGGAAGTGCCTCCTTATTATGCACAAAAAAATGAATACTCCCCCTGTTAGCTGGGACCCAGTATAGTGGCAGGCTGACTTGTGGGCCTACTAAGTTGAAGGGGACGAAGTGCTTTGTCAACTTAGTCAATATGAATGATTCTAGCTGCAGTGACCGTACGATGTCCATCCAACGGTCGTAGTGCTTCTTCAACCTCTGGTCTTCTTGCTCCAGTCGCCCAAACCAGCACTGATCGTGCCTCGTGCTCCTGCCTCCCGTGGCCGGCTGCGATGCGGCGAAGCCCTCACCGCCCCCTACTACTCCCACCACTGGCCAGGCCATCCTCTACTCACCCACACCCCCTGTTATTCTGCGGTGACGACAGCCTCACACCGCAGCGAACCAGTGAACCCTCGTACTCCTCTACGCGTGGGCATCCACTGCCGTGTCTTCCGGGCTCCGCGTCGTCCCCTTCCTAGGCCTCGCCGTTGTCCACCGCCCTGGTTCTCTCGGCGCGGCATGGTCAACGTGGTCAAGGAACAGCTTCCATCAGACATGGACTATACATGGAGAGGCTGACAGCTGGGTCCACGGCGGCCGCAAGGAAGTGCCTCCTTATTACACGCAAAATAATTGTTCCTCCACCTGACAGCAGGGACCCACCGGACGGGCCATCGTATTTCGCAAAAAACGTTTCCCCCCTGACTGCAGGGACCCACCAGCTACACATTCGCACGCAAGGAAGTGCGTCTGAGCAAAAAAACGATTTGCCCCCTGACTGCTGGGACCCACCAGCTACATCTTCGCACGCAAGGATGTGCCAGACAGTCGGGACCCACCTGGTCGAAGCGTACGTAGCGTTGTCATTCTGGTTGCGAGTACATACTGGTGGATGTAGAGGCGTGCACATGTCGTAGTAAAGGCGCGCACGTGTCGTACTAGAGGTGCGCACATAGCATGCATACATACGTACAACGGCCAGGGTGCAAGAAAGAAAATACGGCCACGTATGTGTACATATGGGTGGGGTCTTGAACGCCTACTCACGCATATATACGTACGGCCAGGGCTCATGTACATGGCTGGGTCGGAACGGAGAAACAACATCGTCGTCGTGTTCATGGGGAGCCAACTGGCTGGGTCGGAACGGAATGTGTCGTCGTGTTCATCGGGAGGGCTTGGATGGAACAGCCGATGGAAATGAGGCCTGGCGTACCGCAGAATGGAGGAAACGGCCTTGTGTTTGACCGGCTATGTTCAAAATGTGATCATGTTCATCGGGAGGGGTGTGGCGTACCGCAAAACGGAGGAAACGGACCTCCTACGGTCGAAACGGGGGTCCTGTTGATCGGGAGGGGTGTGGCATACCGCAAAACGGATGAAACGGACTTGTGTTGGAGCGCTACGGTCGAAACAGGGGTCCTGTTCATCGGGAGGGGTGTGGCGTACCACAAAACGGGACTCCACGGGATACTGTTCATCTCCACCATCTAACTCCTCTAGCCTCCACGGGCTACTGTTCATCCACCGTCGACCTCCTCTAGCCTCCACCTGCGACTGTTCATCCACGGGCTCCTGTTCATCCAGCCTCCACCGTGCGCTACTCCACCGGCTACTGTTCAACCACCCCTCTCCACAGGCTCCTGTTCAACAACCCCTTCACGGGCTACTGTTCATCCACCCCTCCACCATCTACTGTTCATCCAGCCCTCCACGGGGTCGTCCTGTTCATCCAACCCCAACCGGCTCGATTGATCGAGGTCCTGTTCATCCAGAGGCAATGCCACGGGTCCTGTTCATCCACTCCCACCGCTCACTGTTCATCCACCCCCCCCCCCCCCGCAACACTCACTGTTCATCCAGAGAGGCAGCATCGATCGTCTTCAGTTAGCAGCAGTACCGAAGGAATCGCTCGATCGGGTTCAGTTAACAGCCATTGATCGATCGCTCGGGTTCAGTAACGCATAGCCTGCAGTGCAATCGCTCGGGTTCAGTTAGAGCCCAACGCCTCGCTCGGGTTCAGTTAGAGCCAACGCCTCGCACACACACGTGTACGTGTACGAGAGAAATGCGCATCGCTCGGCCCCCGACCACCCACCGTAACCGAGAACTCCCTGAAATTTTCCTCGCCCTCGCTTCTACCATGGGTTTTTCCGTCATGGACGACCCAAATAATGTCATGCCGTTGCATCTCCGGCCCGCCCAGGACGAAAAGCCCATTTTTGTCATGATTTTTTGTCATAGAAGTAGGAGCCCACCACATCTATGATGATACCGGGTTTTGTCACAATTATCATCATAGAAGTGTCATATGTATGACAGAAAAAAAATTCGTTCGGCCCAAAATGTCACGGATGTTTCTTTTTTTTGTAGTGTCAATAAATGTATAATCTCCCATTTTCGTTGCCTTTCGGATGTCTCATGTCGCAGACATGTCTTTGCAGGCCAACGTAACCCCGTGCACCTTACTGTACACCATCGGCGACCAGAAGGTGGACGTGGGGAAGGCGACGATAATGGAGCCGAAGGAACCATTTTTCCACAGCCGGCCAATCCCCCCGGATGTCTTCAAGGTTTCCGTGGCTAGTGTCAAACCGGGCCACGGGAATTTGGCCCCTCTGATAGTAGGGGGGATTATGACGAGACACCACGGCGGCTTGGTGATTGCAATGGGTGGGTCCTGTTGTGGCCAAAGAGTCTGCTTCCTCTGGAGGCGGCCGGGAGCACACCCACGATCACGCAGTTAGGTATGAACATCAACACCCCATCTACTCAATTAGAGTCATCTGTCGTGCTGGGTGATAGCGGACGGGGTGAGGAAGAGCCTCCATTAGTCGCTGGTGACGTCGCCATAGATGAGCATGACGATGATGATGACACTCAACAGTATCTCAATACTGGCGCCTACTTAGGGTTTGAGCGTCATGAGTCGGTGCCTGAATTGCCACCTCCGGAGTCTGAACGTATTATGGATGACCTTTCGGTAGCAAAGAAGGCTAGGAAGAGACCGAGGAAAGGGAACAAAGCTGCTTCTATGATCCAGCCGCCTCAGCAGCCTCGGGTTCAAGACCGTATAGATATCCCCGGTGTGGCAAAATGGCATATCCCCGGTGAACCAATCCTACCTAAAGCAGCGCTAGGGGGCAGATTCGGCGATCTAACGAGACTTCATGATGATGTGTTGTGGATAGAGAAAGGCCTCATCGCCTCGAAAAATCCAGGATACCCACTCTACGTGGTTAACGTGCCGCAACAATTGTCGTGCGTCCACACATTCCCCGCGGAGAAGTTCTTCCTTTGATTTGATTACATCTTTGACATGTTTCACTTGAAGAAGCTGGATTTTACGTCTGTCCACCTTTATGCCTTGCACATGAACTACCTCATTGGGTTTGAGTAGATTGTTGGGGAATGTAGTAATTTCAAAAATATTTCTATGCACACGGAAGATCATGTTGATGCATAGCAACGAGAGGGGAGAGTGTATCTTCATACCCTTGAAGATCACTAAGCGGAAGCGTTTATCAACGCGGTTGATGTAGTCGTACACCTTCACGATCCGCTCTGATCAAGTACCGAACGTACGGCACCTCCGTGTTCAACACACGTTCAGCTCGATGACGTCCTCGCCTTTTTGATCCAGCAAGACGGGCGAAGTAGTAGATGAGTTCTGGTAGCACGACGGTGTGGTGACGGTGTTGGTGAAGAACAATCTCCGCAGGGCTTCGCTTAAGCAGTACGGAAACTATGACGGAGGATAAACTAGATGGGACGGGGTTGCCGGCACACGGCTTGGTGTTTCTTGATGTGTCTTTGGTGCTAGCCCTGCCCCTCTATTTATATGTTGAGCCCTGGGGTCGAAACTTGGAGCAAAAGCCTCCTCAAAGTCGGTTTTGCCTGAAAGGCAAGAGTCCCACTCGGACTCCAGGACCAAACGCCACAATCCTTGGCGTCTGGCCCAGACGCAATGGGCCTTGGCGTCTGGCCCAGGGCCAGATGCCAGGGTCTCCGGAGTTTGGCCCCCTGGCCTCCGCAAAACTCATTTTGCACCGACCTAAAGCCTCATGGGCTGACCCCTTGGCCTAACTATATCATCCAATATATGAATCTTTACCTCCGGACCATTCCGGAGCTCCTCGTCATGTCCATGATCTCATCTGGGAACCCCAACAACATTCGGTCACCAGCATACATAACTCATATAATACTATATCATCAACGAACGTTAAGCATGCGGACCCTACGGGTTTGAGAACTATGTAGACATGACCGAGACACCTCTCTGGTCAATAACCAATAGCGGAACCTGGATGCCCATATTGGCTCCTACATATTCTATGAAGATCTTTATCGGTCGAACCGCATAACAACATACGTCGTTCCCTTTGTCATCGGTATGTTACTTGCCTGAGATTCGATCGTCGGTATCTCAATACCTAGTTCAATCTTGTTACCGGCAAGTCTCTTTACTCGTTCCCTAATGCATCATCCCGCAACTAACTCATTAGTCACAATGCTTGCAAGGCTTATAGTGATGAGTATTACCGAGTGGGCCCAGAGATACCTCTCCGAAACACGGAGTGACAAATCCTAATCTCGATCTATGCCAACCCAACAAACACATTCAGAGACACCTATAGAGCACCTTTATAATCACCCTTTTACGTCGTGATGTTTGGTAGCACACAGAGTGTTCCTCCGGTATTCGGGAGTTGCATAATCTCATAGTTATAGGAACATGTATAAGTCATGAAAAAGCAATAGCAACAAACTAAACGATCATCGTGCTAAGCTAACGGAATGGGTCAAGTCAATCACATCATTCTCTAATGATGTGATCCCGTTAATCAAATGACAACTCATGTCTATGGCTAGGAAACTTAACCATCTTTGATTCAACGAGCTAGTCAAGTAGAGGCATACTAGTTTGTCTATGTATTCACACATGTACTAAGTTTCCGGTCAATACAATTCTAGCATGAATAATAAACATTTATCATGAAATAAGGAAATAAATATTAACTTTATTATTGCATCTAGGGCATATTTCCTTCACAGATACCTTATATCTATGTCGCTGACCCGTACTTCATGGATGAGGGCTTATTGGCAGTATGCGCAAAGCACTGTGAATACACGAGGGACTACCTTGTCAATTTCATGGTCGCCAATAAGGACAAGGAGGCGATTCTCGTGCCTTATCATGCCCTGTAAGTCATCCGCGCGGATATCCTTCCTTTGATTTCAATCATTCATTTGCACAGTGGAGGCTAACTAATTTGAGGTGTACTTATTTTGCGCAGCGGCGAGCGCGCCATCCTCATCATCCTCTACCCCCGATACTCCCACGCTCTTTACTTGGACTCGTCAAAGAACATTAACAAAAAGGATTACACCCACATCAAGAATGTTCTCGACGGTGCTATCTTTTACTACGGCGCACGGGGTGGAAAGGTCAAGGACAAGAAGTATAGGAATGCCAGGCCCACCTTCAGCCATAAGACCGACTTCTGCTGCATCCAGCAACCGAGTAATTCTCTTAATGATGGATTCTATGTCCTACACCACATGCTGGAGTACAGACGGGATCACCAGAACCTTCACATGTCACCTAGATCCAACGATGCCCATATTCTGCAATGGGCAAAGAACATAGGAGATCTTGAGGATCATCGACTTCAAGCTGAGTTCTATCACATCCAGCACGAACTTGCCCAAATCATCATGAAGGAGGTCATCAAAAAAACAGGCATGTTTACGAAGAATGACAAATGTCACGGGAAGACGTCCGAACACACATAGCCTCTCAGCGTCTCGACATGAAGCCTTTCACTAAGCTCGGGGACTATCTCCCTGACATGGATGGATGGCACGACATGTTGGAGTGATTGTCGATATATGACAATGTGTCTATTTAGTCCATACTTTCTGTATGACAAAACTTTGAGTTATGCACGACGAAACTTTATTTGTGATGTAATTAAACCGTCCTCCTCAACTAGCGAAGATCACTCTAGTTAGGGCATTTTGGGTACGATGAACTTTGTTATTGATGCTTATGATATGTTGCTTCTATTTTTGCCAAGTCTGTCTCTTTCTGTTGCTCAACTATATATGTTGCATATCATCGACTCATGTGACGATGCAGGTGCATAGATCATTGATGGCAAAGAAGTGCTACGCCAGGAGTATACGACGAGTGGCCGGAGTGTCAGGCCCAGGTGTACCGATTTCCGAGCGACAGCCAATAGTTAGTTTAGGTTTCATGGTGATAGCTCTTCTCGTGTATATCATTGTTTAGATGGATGACAATGTAGTTGCAAGTAATCGAGACTTGTATCACCATTTTCGAGATGATGATGAGAGACCACTTTGTGTTGGATGATGATTATGATGATGACATGATTTGATGAGACTATTTATATGTATATGCTATGATTACATTTGTATGTGTATGATATGCTAAAGATTATTGTATAAAGCCTATTCAAATACAAAACAAATATGCAGAAAAGAACAGAAACTAATAAAACTAGCAGTAGCGAGGGGAATAAAGTTAGCAGTAGCGCTCCCTTACCAGTAGCGCGGCCTGCTAAAAAGCGCTGCTGGTATTAGCAGCAATGCTCTACTGTAAAGATCGCTACTGTTATCCATGTATAGCAGTAGCGTGGGACGACAGGCACTACTGCTATACGTTAGCTGTAGCGCCTTATCAGTAGCGCGACATCCCGCGCTGCTGATAGGCAAAATACCCGCGCTACTGCTAGGGTTTTCCCTAGTAGTGCATGTTCAAGGATTTATGACAATATGACTTCTATGTGAATATGAACAAACATAAATCATTACGCCCCATGTAGGCCGAAATAAAGGGGAAGGAAAGAGGAGAAGAGGGAAAGGAAGGGGAGGGATTCAGCCTTCCCCTTCGTTCTCTCCTACCTCCTCCTTCCTTCCCCCTTCGGATGAATATGGAAAGGGGGAGGCCGAATTGGGTGGCGCCCAAGTAGGATTCCTCCTACTTGGGGTGCCCCCTTGGCTGCCTCTCCTTCCCTCCAACCTATATATATATGAGGAGGGGGCATCACAAGAACACACAACAATGATTCCTAGCCATGTGCGGCGCCCCCCTCACCAGTTTACGCATCTGGTCATATTGTCGTAGTGCTTAGGCGAAGCCCTGCGCGGATCTCTTCACCATCACCGTCACCACGCCGTCGTGATGACGAAACTCTCCCTCGACACTTTGCTGGATCAAGAGTTCAAGGGACGTCATTGACTTGAACGTGTGCAGAACTTAGAGGTGCCATACGTTTGGTGCTTGATCGGTTGGAACGAGAAGAAGTTCAACTACATCAATTGTATTATCAAACACTTCCGCTTTCGGTCTACGAGGGTACGTGGACACACTCTCCCCCTCTCATTGCTATGCATCTCCTAGATAGATCTTGCGTGAGCGTAGGAATTTTTTTGAAATTGCATGCTACGTTCCCTGACAGGCGCCCCCCTACCTTGTGGGCCCCTTGTGACCCCCTGACCTAGATCTTCCTCCTATATATTTGCAAATATTCCCAAACCTCCAGAAGCATCCACGAAAACACTTTTCCACCGCCGCAACCTTCTGTTCCCATGAGATCCCATCTTGGAGCCTTTCCCGGCATCCTTCCGGAGGGGGATTCGATCATGGAGGGCATCTACATCAACTCCATTGCCCTTCCGATGAAGCATGAGTAGTTTACCACAGACCTACGGGTCCATAGCTAGTAGCTACATGGCTTCTTCTCTCTCCTTGATTCTCAATACCATGTTCTCCTCGATATTCTTGGAGATCTATCCGATGTAATCTTCTTTTGTGGTGTGTTTGTCGAGATCCGATGAATTGTGGATTTATGATCAGCTTATCTATGAATATTATTTGAATCTTCTCTGAATTATTATATGCATGATTTGGTATCTTTGTATTTCTCTTCGAACTATCGGTTTGGTTTGGCCAACTAGATTGGTTTTTCTTGCAATGGGAGATGTGCTTAGCTTTGAGTTCAATCTTGCGTGATTTCACCCAGTGACAAAGTAGGGGTAGCGAGACGCGTATTGCATTGTTGCCATCGAGGATAAAAAGATGGGGTTTACATCATATTACTTGAGTTTATTCCTCTACATCATGTCATCTTACTTAAGGCATTACTCCTTTCCTTATGAACTTAATACTCTAGATGCATGCTGGATAGCGGTTGATGTGTGGAGTAATAGTAGTAAATGCAGGCAGGAGTCAGTCTACTTGACATGGACGTGATGCCTATATTGCATAATCATTGCCTTGGATATCGTCATAACTTTGTGCTTTTCTATCAATTGCTCGACAGTAATTTGTTCACCCACCGTATTATTTGCCTTCAATTAAGAAGCCTCTAGTGAAACCTATGGCCCCCGGGTCTATTTTCCATTATATTAGTTTCTAATCTACTATTTTGCAATCTTTTACTTTCAGATCTATACACCAAAACCCAAAAATATTTTACCTTTTGTTTATCTATCTCTATCAGATCTCACCTTTGCAAGTGACCGTGAAGGGATTGACAACCCCTTTGTCGCGTTGGGTGCAAGTGTTTGATTGTTTGTGCAGGTATTGGTGATTTGTGTGTTCTTCTCCTACTGGATTGATATCTTGGTTCCTAACTGAGGGAAATACTTATCTCTACTGTGTTGCATCACCCTTTCCTCTTCAAGGGAAAAACCAACACAAACTCAAGAAGTAGCAGGCACACCCGCCACGTCGGCCTGATGGCATGGCCCCACATGGACTCGCCGGGAACCCGATGGTCTGACGGGTGCCTCGACTTTCACCGCGATGGGAACTACGCGTGGCGCCGCTCCGGCTCGCTGCCCGAGGCCGTAGCCGGCTATTTAAGCCGACTGGCGTCCCACAACCCTAACCCCTCCCCCTCCCCCTCTTCGTGCCGCTAGTCCGAGCCCTTCCACCTCCTCCCTCTCCCGCTCCAGCGCTCTGCCCACGCTCCGGCACTCCACCATGGTCCATAGCAAGATCACCTACTATGCCATGCTGATGACTGAGCGCCGCTATGAGATCGAGCAGCAGATCCGGGCAAGGGAAGCCGCGTGCGCTGCCCGCATTACTACCTGGCTTCCTCCGGACTCGCCGGAGCCGGAAGAGGAGGAGAAGCAGGGGGAGGAGGAGGAGGAGATGGCTCTGATGGAGGCGGAGGAGCCAGACCAGCAGGTGCCGCCCTTCAACATGGAGCAGGCGGAGGCGGAGTTCGCCGTCGCACAGTCCGACGAGATGGCCGAGCAGCAGGCCATCCTGGAGTCCATCCAGGATGAGGCCTATATGTAGGTCAACCGTGCGTTCCTCCGGCAACAGCAGGCAGAGTCCGACGCGCTCTTTGCCCAGCTCGACGCGGAAATAGAGGCAGAGGAGGCCGGAGCGGAGTAGCCAGAGTTGCAGTTGTTGCCCATGCTGCCGGAACCGCACACGGAGATCATCGTGATCTCCGACGAGGAGTATCTAGGATCGACGTAGTACTTAGGTTATATTTACTTTTGCATGTCTTTGTATGGATATAAGAATCGAGTATGAGATGTCCGGATACAAAAATTTGAGGTGTGCCCGGTCACTGCCCGCGGACGCGCCCGGACGCGTCCGCGCACGTTTGAGGGACCGAATTTGCCATATGTGGTTGTAGATGCTCTTACTTCACAAACTAAACGAATTACTCCATTGAGGGTCAGCCTTATGGTACGACATCGATGTAATTTCTTACTACAAACCATCAAAAGTTCAAACCATTCAGTTAGGCGGTTATTAATAGGGATAAAATGTCTATCATTGTTGGAGAAAACAAAGTAAACCTATCGATCTTTCATGGTGATAGAAACAAATCCACCCCAACATACACTACCTCTATCAAAATAAAGGGAAACATTCCGTTCAGTGTGCCGGTCGAATGTTGCGCCCCAGCGCCGTGCGATCGTATAGAATCCAGTGTCCCGCGTTAGTACTTGCGCATGTTTGACCAATTGCCCACACAACCTCCTCAAATGCACGTTAGCCTAGGCCCACCACGAACCCTTTCTTAAAAATGAGACCAACCCAAGGGCTAACCCTCGTTGACATTTATTTATAGGAGAAACTCCGCGAGCACCACGCGTCCAAGCCGGGACTTGAACTCGGGTGGGCTGGCAGCAATCTCAGCTGCCCAGCCAACGGGTCGACGCCCCGTCCTCACCACGAACCCTTTCTTTCTTTTACTATGGTTATCTTCTTCCTTTGGCCCGTGCTTTCTCTTTTCTGCGCATGAGCACGGGAGGCGATCACCGCTACCGCACTCAGTGTTGCAACCAGCGATGGTGTTTGTTGGAACTGCCTACACCAATTGTTGCCATGGCCGTCACCTCGGAGCTGCCATGTCCGTCACCACAGATGGTCGCTTTGTGCTGCAACCAACGATGGTGTTTGCTGGAACCACCTACACAAATTGCTGGAACCGGCCGACATTGTCAATTACTGGAAAAATGAGGTCGAAAGTTGCCAAAGCTGCATCCAACAATTGTTTTGCTACATACAACACCGCTTTTTGCTGGAAGCAACACCAGCATCGGCTATGATCGTCGGCACGGCGGAGCTGCAACCAGGCGAAAAAAAGCTACAACCGGTGCATAAGTTTGCTATGACCAACATTTTTATTTACCGGAACCAGTTGAGTGTTAATGTAGTGGAGCTGCATCCGGCGACATAATTTACTACATTCAAGTATCATTTTTGCTGGAACCAGCACGAGCTTGCCGTCATCACACGGGGCTGCTCAGAACGATGCGCGGGCGGCCGATGTTGCCATGACCACGTTGGCAACACTCCAACGACCACGTGATGCTCGGGACGGCGGCGTCTCAGTGCCGCATCGAGATGCAGCAGGCCTACAGGCGATGACGGCGAACTGTTTGAAGGACACATCAGGGCTGCTTGCAATGTCGATGACGGCGACCACGCGATGTTCAAGCCGGCGGCCAGGGCAACGAGTGTGGGTGGTGCCGTTGGCCGGCAAGCGCGGGCAATCAAGGACGAGCGTGGTCGGTGCCGTGCGGAATCCGCCATGGACAGAAGCTACAGGTCAACGCGAGATGCGAACAGGATCCATGGGAAATCAACTGCTGGAGGTTGCGCAATCCTACGGTTGGGGTTGACAGGCCGAAATTTCGGCCGGCGCCTCAGTCGCCAAATATAATAATTTGGACTAAGAAAAGTCTTGTATTTTGATAAGAAGGGAGTAGTTTTGAGAGAAGTACTACTCCCTTTGTCCTAAAATAAATGTCTTAATCACAAATTTGTATTAAAGTTAATATAAAATTGAAACAGTTATTTTAGAACAGAGGGAGTACAGTTTAGCCTCCCTTAATCACATACCTCCTTTAATCCTTTAATCCTTTTATTACAGACTCTGACTCATTTACGGCGTGACTGCCAAGAAAGAGGCAAGTCACGGGGGAAAAAGGAGGCAAGTCATCCAGTCCATATCTCGGGGTCCTAGCTATCTCGTCTCGTCTCCTCGCAAGATCGATCTGCTCCTCTCCCCGCGAGTCGCCGCCGGCCAGAAAAATACACTAGCTCCGTCCGCCGTCTCTGTTTGCAGATGGCGTCTGGATCCACTTCTTCCGGCGGCGCCCGGAGGGGGCTCATCTCGTGCCTGCACAGCCTCAACTGCCGCGACGAGGACGCGCCTCTTCCCCACGACGACGACCTGCGCCAAGCCACGCACCAGCTCATCGTCGGTTTCTACGACGAGGCGTTCCGCCGGCTCCGGCTGCCCTGCAAGGCCGTGCCCGACATCTACGGCCTCCTCAGCACCCGCGGCCTCTGCCTCGGCCTCCTCGACCCCGTCTCCGACATCATCCTCAACACCATCGCCCTCCTAGACCTCAAAACCAAACCCCCCAAAGACGACTACGACGTAGACGCCGCTCCACCCGCCGCTAAGAGGAGACGCAGGCCCGGTTTCGACCCCTGGCACGAGGTTGCAACCAGGTGCTGCCACAGTCTCATGGCTTTCCTTGTGGCATACTTCGGATGCATCAACGAGGCACAGGCCTTTCGCTACCTCTACAGGGCCAACGCCAATCTCAACCTCGCCGTCATGCTCGTCCAGCACGATCTCTTCCATGGGGAGCCGGAGGCACTGGACCCTGAGTCCTACAGGACCCGGGCCGCCCTCAAATGGGTGTCCACCTCAGCAGGTGACGATTCATCCGCCACCTTGGCTCGGGTCATGGCAATCCGGCTCAAACATGCCGACCTTGACCTTGTGAAGAAGAAGCTGTTTTCAGCCACCCCTCTCACGGCCGAGGATGACCGAGCAATCCACCGTGTATTGCACGTGATGATGACCCCGATGTGTGTTGGCAACATCACCCACACCGATGACGGGCTGGTTGTCCATGTCCGTCAGAACCTCGACCACGGCGACGACGCTATCTGGTCCAAAACAAAGCCCCTTGTCTATAGTACAGCTGACGCCAGGATCACCTCCACCGCCTTCCGCTGGGACGGGACCGCCATCTCGTCTCTGCACTCCGGACTGCATGCCAAGCTGCTACATTGCCTGAGGATAGCAAATGGCCAGAAACACATTCTCAAGACCTCGTGTGGCGGCGACGCCTGCGATTACCTGCGCTCTCTCAAGATGTACCTCCATGGAATGATTCACAACTTGTACGTCCAGGCCTTCAAGTTGCTGCCCGCACCCTCGGGCTCGCTCATGCGAAGCATCCTCATGGCAGGCCACTGCTATGGCCCCTATGACCCTCTCTCCAACATCATCCTTAACTCAATCTGGCATGACACCTGTGGCTCCGTTATCTCAGCTTCTGACCGCATGATGTTGAATGAGTACAACGACGTCATGGACCCCTTGTCTCTGCTCCGACTAGTTGTTCGTTCCCTCGAGGGGCTCGCAAACCTTGTCTTGTTCGCCGACCCCCAATCCTCAATTGCTTGTGTTCTGGAGAAGCTATGTAGTTTAAAATGCGCCATCCTTGTTGACATGTTATCATCAGCAACAAAGAGCTCTGAAAAGAACCCCTTCCATGAGGCGGCCATGGCTGCTAGACACCCGCTGCCTCTTCAGCTCGGTGAATTTCACCAGATGCTGCTGCTCGAGCCCGATGGCCGAAGAGAGCTGCTCTCACATATAACCAAGGCGCAAACTAGTGGTGGTGTGGTGTGCTTCGATGACATCAGAATTTGTATCTCGGCCATTTGCGACAAGTTCAAAGAATCCAGGTCTCAAACTAGTGGCACCGTGCAAGCTCCTGCTCCTGAACTTTGTGCAGAGGCCTTGAGGATGGTATCAAGCCAGAGATCAGAGTATGAGGAAGAGAGGAGCTGGTTGCGTTCAAAGATTGAACAGTTGCTCAAAGATTACACGGACCAACATTTTTGGGTAGGCATTGAACTTCCTCCGTTTGCAATCACTAGCTGCTACTTAGGTACAGATATTCACTTTACCTTGATTTGACCAACAAACACTCTTGCTTCTTAATTTCTTGCTTGCTGTAGGGACCAAAGTATGAACTTGATTTTATATTTGGTGTGGAACAAATAGAGCACGGCTGGCACCGCCGCACTGATACGTGCCACCACGTGAACTTCATGGCAATTTCTGATGAGAATGTTTCGAGGACCCTATTTTATGCCGAGTTATGGTCCTGGCCCTCACGTAAGCCAAGGACAGAATTCTGCTGCCCTCTACCCTCTGCAAACGTCGGTAAGTCCTCTACTTTTCTGCCGCAGCACGGCTGATTAGCAAGTGACAGCATTTGATTAGTAGTTTGGGTCACGGCGATCTGCTTCTCATCATGCTTGCATGCACGTACCATTCATCGTAAATCTGTTGGCTTGTCATCATCTATCTTACTGAATAATAATCCACTGTTGGGTTTTATTTTGTTGATAGGACGTTGCTACTATGACATGATTCGTGCAAGGAAGATCGTGTATCCAGATGACGGCAAGTACTTTCGCGACGATATCACCCATGAGGGAACCGGCAACGTGGATGGTGTGCTACAGATGGACCTCGTGCACTTTAGCTCCGAGTTGGACGTGGAGCTCGCGCGGAATTTGAACATGCCGCCCACTTCAGATCCAGAGTATGAGTCCAAGTCTTCAGATCAAGAGTATTCAGAGTATGAGTCTATGTATCAGGATTAGAGAGTCTTCCCGGCCGCCTCCATGGCCACGGCTCGCTGGTTCGTGTGCGATGCTATCAGCCCTTAATTATGTCGGCCTTGTGGTCGGAGTTCAAAAAAAAAACATCCAGGTTTCAAACTAGGGGCTGGCGCCGTGCAAGCTTCTGCGCCTGAACTTTGTGTAGAGCTAGGGAGGCCGCCTTGAGGGTGGTATCAAGCGCGAGATTACTAATTTTGCTCCATCATATGTAGTTCATATTTATTGGGGAAGATCTCCAAAAAGATAAGATAAACGTATACTTAGGAACGGAGGGAGGGACCATCGACTTATGGCATGATCCATGGATCCCCAGGGGCACTACTAGGCGCCCTTCCTTCCTTAGGGGACAGGCGGTCGTGACTAAAGTGGCGGACTTGATCAACCCTCTCACTGAGCAATGGGACATGGAGCTAATACATGATTTGTTTACGCCGGATGACGCCCGTCAGATTCTGGCCATCCCTCTTCGCACCGGCATGGAGGATCATGTGGCGTGGCATTACGATCCCAAGGGTGTTTTCAATGTCAAATCCGCCTACCAGCTGGGGGTCCGCTGTTGGGGAACGTTGCAGAAAATAAAAAATTTCCTACGATTTCACCAAGATCCATCTATGAGTTCATCTAGCAACGAGTGATAGTAATGCATCTACATACCTTTGTAGATCGCGAGCGGAAGCGTTCAAGAGAACGGGGTTGAGGGAGTCGTACTCGTCGTGATCCAAATCACCGATGACCAAGTGCCGAACGGACAGCACCTCTGCGTTCAACACACGTACGGAGCGGATGACGTCTCCTCCTTCTTGATCCAGCAAGGGGAAAGGAGAGGTTGATGAAGATCCAGCAGCACGACGGCGTGGTGGTGGATGCAGCAGGGTTCCGGCAGGGCTTCGCCAAGCGACTACGGGAGGAGGAGGTGTAGCAAGGGGAGAGGGAGGCGCCAAGACTTCAGGGTGCGGCTGCCCTCCCTCCCCCCCTCCTTTATATAGGCCCCCAGGGGGGGCGCCGGCCCTGGAGATTGAATCTCCCAAGGGGGGCGGCGGCCAGGGGGTGGAGTGCCCCCCAAGGCAAGTGGTGCGCCCCCCACCCTAGGGTTTCCAACCCTAGGCGCAGGGGGGGCCAAGGGGGGCGCACCAGCCCACCAGGGGCTGGTCCCCTCCCCACTTCAGCCCACGGGGCCCTCCGGGATAGGTGGCCCCACCCGGTGGACCCCCGGGACCCTTCCGGTGGTCCCGGTACAATACCGGTGACCCCCAAAACTCTCCCGATGGCCGAAACAGCACTTCCTATATATAATTCTTTACCTCCGGACCATTCTGGAACCCCTCGTGACGTCCGGGATCTCATCCGGGACTCCGAACAACTTTCGGTTTGCTGCATACTCATATTCATACAACCCTAGCGTCACCGAACCTTAAGTGTGTAGACCCTACGGGTTCGGGAGACATGTAGACATGACCGAGACGGCTCTCCGGTCAATAACCAACAGCAGGATCTGAATACCCATGTTGGCTCCCACATGCTCCTCGATGATCTCATCGGATGAACCACGATGTCGAGGATTTAAGCAACCCCGTATACAATTCCCTTTGTCAATCGATATGTTACTTGCCCGAGATTCGATCGTCGGTATCCCAATACCTCGTTCAATCTCATTACCGGCAAGTCACTTTACTCGTACCATAATGCATGATCCCGTGACCAGACACTTGGTCACTTTGAGCTCATTATGATGATGCACTACCGAGTGGGCCCAGTGATACCTCTCCGTCATACGGAGTGACAAATCCCAGTCTCGATCCGTGTCAACCCAACAGACACTTTCGGAGATACCTGTAGTGCACCTTTATAGTCACCCAGTTACGTTGTGACGTTTGGTACACCCAAAGCACTCCTACGATATCCGGGAGTTACACGATCTCATGGTCTAAGGAAAAGATACTTGACATTGGAAAAGCTCTAGCAAACGAACTACACGATCTTTGTGCTATGCTTAGGATTGGGTCTTGTCCATCACATCATTCTCCTAATGATGTGATCCCGATATCAATGACATCCAAATGTCCATAGTCAGGAAACCATGACTATCTGTTGATCAACGGGCTAGTCAACTAGAGGCTTACTAGGAACATGTTGTGGTCTAAGTATTCACACGTGTATTATGATTTCCGGATAATACAATTATAGCATGAATAAAAGACAATTATCATGAACAAGGAAATATAATAATCATTTTATTATTGCCTCTAAGGCATATTTCCAACAGTCTCCCACTTGCACTAGAGTCAATAATCTAGTTACATTGTGATGAATCGAACACCCATAGAGTTCTGGTGTTGATCATGTTTTGCTCGCGGAAGAGGTTTAGTCAACGGATCTGCGACATTCAGATCCGTATGTACTTTGCAAATATCTATGTCTCCATCTTGAACATTTTCACGGATGGAGTTGAAATGATGCTTGATGTGCCTGGTCTTCTTGTGAAACCTGGGCTCCTTGGCGAGGGTAATAGCTCCAGTGTTGTCACAGAAGAGAGTGATTGGCCCTGACGCATTGGGTATGACTCCTAGGTCGGTGATGAACTCCTTCATCCATATTGCTTCATGTGCTGCCTCCGAGGCTGCCATGTACTCCGCTTCACATGTAGATCCCGCCACGACGCTCTGCTTGCAACTGCACCAGCTAACTGCTCCACGATTCAACATATACACGTATCCGGTTTGTGGCTTAGAGTCATCCAGATCTGTGTCGAAGCTAGCGTCGACGTAACCCTTTACGACGAGCTCTTCGTCACCTCCATAAACGAGAAACATGTCCTTTGTCCTTTTCAGCTACTTTAGGATATTCTTGACCACTGTCCAGTGTTCCTTGCCGGGATTACTTTGGTACCTTCCTACCAAACTTACGGCAAGGTTTACATCAGGTCTGGTACACAGCATGGCATACATAATAGATCCTATGGCCGAGGCATAGGGGATGACACTCATCTCTTCTTTATCTTTTGCCGTGGTCGGGCATTGAGCCGAGCTCAATCTCACACGTTGCAACACAGGCAAGAACCCTTTCTTGGACTGATCCATTTTGAACTTCTTCAAAATCTTATCAAGGTATGTGCTTTGTGAAAGACCTATGAGGCGTCTCGATCTATCCTTATAGATCTTGATGCCTAATATGTAAGCAGCTTCTCCAAGGTCCTTCATTGAAAAACACTTATTCAAGTAGGACTTAATGTTGTCCAAAAGTTCTATATCATTTCCCATCAAAAGTATGTCATCTACATATAATATGAGAAATGCTACAGAGCTCCCACTCACTTTCTTGTAAACTCAGGCTTCTCCATAAGTCTGCATAAACCCAAACACTTTGATCATCTCATCAAAGCGAATGTTCCAACTCCGAGATGCTTGCACCAGCCCATAAATGGATCGCTGGAGCTTGCATACTTTGTTAGCATTCTTAGGATCGACAAAACCCTCCGGCTGCATCACATACAGTTCTTCCTTAAGACGGCCATTAAGGAATGCCGTTTTGACGTCCATCTGCCATATCTCATAATCATAGTATGCGGCAATTGCTAACATGATTCGGACGGATTTTAGCTTCGCTACGGGAGAGAAAGTCTCATCGTAGTCAACCCCTTGAACTTGCCGATAACCCTTAGCGACAAGTCGAGCTTTATAGATGGTAACATTACCATCCGCGTCCGTCTTCTTCTTAAAGATCCATTTGTTTTCTATCGCTCGTCGATCATCGGGCAAGTCTGTCAAAGTCCATACTATGTTTTCATACATGGATTCTATCTCGGATTGCATGGCTTCAAGCCATTTGTTGGAATCTGGGCCCGCCATCGCTTCCTCATAGTTTGAAGGTTCACCATCGTCTAACAACATGATTTCCAGGACAGGGTTGCCATACCACTCTGGTGTGGAACGTGTCCTTGTGGACCTACGAAGTTCAGTAGCAACTTGATCCGAAGCACCTTGATCATCATTAATTTCCTCTCCAGTCGGTGTAGGCACCACAGGAACATTTTCCTGAGCTGCACTACTTTCCGGTTCAAGAGGTAGTACTTCATTGAGTTCTACTTTCCTCCCACTTACTTCTTTCGAGAGAAACTCTTTTTCCAGAAAGGATCCGTTTTTGGCAACAAAGATCTTGCCCTCGGATCTTAAGTAGAAGGTATACCCAATGGTTTCCTTAGGGTATCCTATGAAGACGCATTTTTTCGACTTGGGTTCGAGCTTTTCAGGTTGAAGTTTCTTGACATAAGCATCACATCCCCAAACTTTTAGAAATGACAGCTTAGGTTTCTTCTCAAACCATAATTCATACGATGTCGTCTCAACGGATTTAGACGGAGCCCTATTTAAAGTGAATGTAGCTGTCTCTAGAGCGTATCCCCAAAATAATAGCGGTAAATCGCTAAGAGACATCATAGATCGCACCATATCCAATAGAGTGCGATTACGACGTTCAGACACACCGTTACGCTGAGGTGTTCCAGGCGGCGTGAGTTGTGAAACGATTCCACATTTTCTTAAGTGTGTACCAAATTCATGACTTAAATATTCTCCTCCACGATCTGATCGTAAGAATTTTATCTTTCGGTCACGTTGATTCTCTACCTCATTCTGAAATTCCTTGAACTTTTCAAAGGTCTCAGACTTGTGTTTCATCAAGTAGACATATCCATATCTACTCAAGTCATCAGTGAGAGTGAGAACATAACGATATCCTCCACGAGCCTCAACGCTCATTGGACCGCACACATCGGTATGTATGATTTCCAATAAGTTGGTTGCTCGCTCCATTGTTCCGGAGAACGGAGTCTTGGTCATTTTTCCCATGAGGCATGGTTTGCATGTGTCAAATGATTCATAATCGAGAGACTCTAAAAGTCCATCAGCATGGAGCTTCTTCATGCGCTTGACACCAATGTGACCAAGGCGGCAGTGCCACAAGTATGTGGGACTATCGTTATCAACTTTACATCTTTTGGTATTCACACTATGAATATGTGTAATATTACGTTCGAGATTCATTAAGAATAAACCATTGACCATCGGGGCATGACCATAAAACATATCTCTCATATAAATAGAACAACCATTATTCTCGGATTTAAATGAGTAGCCATCTCGTATTAAACGAGATCCAGATACAATGTTCATGCTCAAACTTGGCACTAAATAACAATTATTGAGGTTTAAAACTAACCCCGTAGGTAAATGTAGAGGTAGCGTGCCGACGGCGATCACATCGACCTTGGAACCATTCTCGACACGCATCGCCACCTCGTCCTTCGCCAGTCTCCGCTTATTCCGCAGCTCCTGCTATGAGTTACAAATATGAGCAATGGCACCGGTATCAAATACCCAGGAGTTACTACGAGTACTGGTAAGGTACACATCAATTACATGTATATCAAATATACCTTTAGTGTAGCCGGCCTTCTTGTCCGCTAAGTATTTGGGGCAGTTCCACTTCCAGTGACCCTTCCCTTTGCAGTAAAAGCACTCAGTCTCAGGCTTGGGTCCATTCCTTGACTTCTTCCCGGCAACATCTTTGCCGTCCTTCTTGAAGTTCTTCTTCCCCTTGCCCTTTTTGAACTTGGTGGTTTTATTGACCATCAACACTTGATGTTATTTCTTGATTTCTACCTCTGCTGACTTCAGCATTGAAAATACTTCAGGAATAGTTTTCACCATCCCCTGCATATTGTAGTTCATCACAAAGCTCTTGTAGCTCGGTGGGAGCGACTGAAGGATTCTGTCAATGACCGCCTCGTCCGGGAGGTTAATGTCCAGCTGGGACAGGCGGTTGTGCAACCCAGACATTTTGAGTATGTGCTCACTGACAGAACTGTTTTCCTCCATCTTACAACTATAGAACTTGTCGGATACTTCATATCTCTCGACCCGGGCATGAGCTTGGAGAACCATTTTCAGCTCCTCGAACATCTCATATGCTCCGTGTTGCTCAAAACGCTTTTGGAGCCCCGGTTCTAAGCTGTAAAGCATGTCGCACTGAACGAGGGAGTAATCATCAGCACGTGACTGCCAAGCGTTCATAACGTCTTGGTTCTCTGGGATGGGTGCTTCACCTAGCGGTCCTTCTAGGACATATGCTTTCTTGGCAGCTATGAGGATGATCCTCAGGTTCCGGACCCAGTCCGAATAGTTGCTGCCATCATCTTTCAGCTTGGTTTTCTCTAGGAACGCGTTGAAGTTCATGTTGACATGAGAGTTGGCCATTTGATCTACAAGACATATTTTCAAAGATTTTAGACTAAGTTCATGATAATTAAGTTCATCTAATCAAATTATTTAATGAACTCCCACTCAGACTAGACATCCCTCTAGTCATCTAAGTGTTACACGATCCGAGTCGACTAGGCCGTGTCTGATCATCACGTGAGACGAACTAGTCATCATCGGTGAACATCTCCATGTTGATCCTATCTTCCATACGACTCATGTTCGACCTTTCGGTCTCTGTGTTCTGAGGCCATGTCTGTACATGCTAGGCTCGTCAAGTTAACCCTAAGTGTTTTTGCATGTGTAAAACTGTCTTACACCCGTTGGATGTGAACGTAAGAATCTATCACACCCGATCATCACGTGGTGCTTCGAAACGACGAACTTTAGCAACGGCGCACAGTTAGGGGAGAACACTTTTTTGAAATTGTTATAAGGGATCATCTTATTTACTACCGTCGTTTCTAAGTAAACAAGATGCATAAACATAATAAACATCACATGCAATTATATATAGTAGTGACATGATATGGCCAATATCTTATAGCTCCTTTGATCTCCATCTTTGGGGCTCCATGATCATCTTCGTCACCGGCATGACACCATGATCTCCATCATCATGATCTCCATCATCGTGTCTCCATGAAGTTGCTCGCCAACTATTACTTCTACTACTATGGCTAACGGTTTAGCAATAAAGTAAGTAATTACATGGCGTTAAATCATTGACACGCAGGTCATACAATAATTAAGACAACTCCTATGGCTCCTGCCGGTTGTCATACTCATCGACATGCAAGTCGGGATTCCTATTACAAGAACATGATCTCATACATCACAATATATCATTCATCATTCATCACAACTTTTGGCCATATCACATCACATAGCAATTGCTGCAAAAACAAGTTAGACATCCTCTAATTGTTGTTGCATCTTTTACGTGGCTGCAATTGGGTTCTAGCAAGAACGTTTTCTTACCTATGAATAACCACAACGTGATTTTGTCAACTTCTATTTACCCTTCATAAGGACCCTTTTCATCGAATCCGCTCCAACTAAAGTGGGAGAGACAGACACCCGCTAGCCACCTTATGCAACTAGTGCATGTCAGTCGGTGGAACCTGTCTCACGTAAGCGTATGTGTAAGGTCGGTCCGGGCCGCTTCATCCCACAATACCGCTGAAGCAAAATAAGACTAGTAGTGGCAAGCAAGTTGACAAGATCTACGCCCACAACAGATTTGTGTTCTACTCGTGCAATAGAGAACTACGCATAGACCTAGCTCATGATGCCACTGTTGGGGAACGTTGCAGAAAATAAAAAAAATCCTACGGTTTCACCAAGATCCATCTATGAGTTCATCTAGCAACGAGTGATAGTAGTGCATCTACATACCTTTGTAGATCGCGAGCGAAAGCGTTCAAGAGAACGGGGTTGAGGGAGTCGTACTCGTCATGATCCAAATCACCGATGACCAAGTGCCGAACGGACAACACCTCCGCGTTCAACACACGTACGGAGCGGATGACGTCTCCTCCTTCTTGGTCCAGCAAGGGGAAAGGAGAGGTTGATGAAGATCCAGCATCACGACGGCGTGGTGGTGGATGCAGCAGGGTTCCGGCAGGGCTTCGCCAAGCGACTACGGGAGGAGGAGGTGTAGCAAGGGGAGAGGGAGGCGCCAAGACTTCAGGGTGCGGCTGCCCTCCCTCCCCCCTCCTTTATATAGGCCCCCAGGGGGGCGGCTGAGGGAGTCCCGGATTAGGGGGTGTCCGGATGGCCGGACTAAGACCTTTGGCCGGACTCCCGTACTATGAAGATACAAGATTGAAGACTCTGTCCCGTGTCCGGATGGGACTTTCCTTGGCGTGGAAGGCAAGCTTGGCGATACGATATGAAGATCTCCTCCCATTGTAACCGACTCTGTGTAACCCTAGCCCTCTCCAGTGTCTATATAAACCGGAGAGTTTTAGTCCATAAGACGAACAACAATCATACCATAGGCTAGCTTCTAGGGTTTAGCCACTCCGATCTCGTGGTAGATCTACTCTTGTACTACCCATATCATCAATATTAATCAAGAAGGAGTAGGGTTTTACCTCCATCGAGAGGGCCCGAACGTGGGTAAAAACATCGTGTCCCTTGTCTCTTGTTACCATCCGCCTAGACGCACAGTTCGGGACCCCCTACCCAAGATCCGCCGGTTTTGACACCGACATTGGTGCTTTCATTGAGAGTTCCTCTGTGTCGTCGCCTTTAGGCCCAATGGCTTCTTCGCTCGTCAATCGCGATGCGGTCCGGGATGAGACTTTTCTCCCCGGAAAGATCTTCGTATTCGGCGGCTTCGCACTGCGGGCCAACTCGTTTGGCCATCTGGAGCAGATCGAAAGCTACGCCCCTGGCCATCAGGTCAGGTTTGGAAGCTTAAACTACACGGCCGACATCCTCGGGGACTTGACCTTCGACGGATTCAAGCCGCAACCGGGCGCGCCGCACTATCACGATGGGCATGATTTAGCTCTGCCGCCGGACAACGCCCACAGCGTCGCTCAGGTGTCCGCTCCGACCATTAGCTCGGAGCCCACTGCGCTTGTCGGGGATGGACGGTTGGACGCCGCCCCGGAAGCTGCAACCTCTACGGTGATAGAGCCAGATACCAGCCTAGTCCTTCGCAAGGCCCATGACTCCAAGCTGCCGGACTCCGCTTCGGACTCCGTAAATCCTGCACCTCTTCCGATTAAGCCCGATTGGGCTCCGGTCATGGAGTTCACCGCCGCGGACGTCTTTCAGCACTCGCCTTTTGGCGACATCCTGAATTCATTAAAGTCTCTCTCTTTGTCAGGAGAGCCCTGGACGAACTACAGCTTGGGATGCGGACGACGAAGAAATTCGAACCCCACCCACCACCCACTTCGTAGCCACTGTCGACGATTTAACCGACATGCTCGACTTTGACTTCGAAGACATCGACGGCATAGACACCGATGAAGGAGACGATCAAGAACCAGCACCTATAAGGAACTGGAAAGCCACCTCGTCATATGACATATACATGGTGGACACCCCTAAAGCGGGGGATGGCAAGGCAAAAAATGGAGGATGATCCCTCCAAGAAGCAACCCAAGCGCCAACGTCAGCGGCGCCCGTCTAAGTCCCGCCAAAGCAAAAACGGCGATTCCGGCACCGGAGATAACAACACGCCGGACAGTGCCGAAGACAACCCCCTCCAGCAGGATTCAGTGCAGGAGGACGAAGTTGCCAGCCCTCATGAGAGAGCGGCCGACATAGAGGTTGAGGACGACAATTATATGCCTCCCTCCGAAGACGAGGCAAGCCTCGACGACGACGAATTCGTCGTGCCAGAGGATCCCATCGAACAAGAGCGTTTCAAACGCAGGCTTGTCGCCACGGCAAGCAGCCTCAAGAAGAAACAACAGCAGCTTAGAGCTGACCAAGACTTGCTAGCCGACAGATGGACCGAAGTCCTGGCGGCCGAAGAGTATAAACTAGAACGCCCCTCCAAGAGCTACCCAAAGCGCAGGCTGCTACCCCAACTTGAGGAGGAAGCAACTAAACCTACATCACCAGCGTACGATGCGCCCGATCGGCCACCCCGTGGCCGCGATAGAGAGGCCTTCGGGCCCTCGACCCAAGCCGCACCCCGGCACCGCTCAAAACATACCAGAGTACGGGGAGACGCAACTGACCTGCGAGACATCTTCGAGAATAAGGCAAGGCAAACAAGATCGATCTACGGATCGCATGGGCGCCCCGCTTCACGTGACGCTAACCGTCACACCGGACATAATAAGTACGGCCCGGCCGAATACAACAGACCAAGCTCATCCGAGCTGCGTCGTGATATAGCCCAGTACAGGGGCGCCGCACACCCACTATGCTTCACAGACGAAGTAATGGATCATCAAATCCCCGAGGGCTTCAAACCCGTAAACATCGAATCATACGATGGCACAACAGATCCTGCGGTATGGATCGAGGATTATCTCCTTCATATCCACATGGCCCGTGGTGATGATCTACACGCCATCAAATACCTCCCGCTCAAGCTTAAAGGACCAGCTCGACATTGGCTTAACAGCCTGCCAGCAGAGTCAATTAGTTGTTGGGAGGACCTGGAATCCGCATTCCTTGACAACTTCCAGGGCACTTATGTGCGACCACCAGACGCCGATGACCTAAGCCACATAATCCAGCAGCCAGAGGAATCAGCCAGACAATTCTGGACACGGTTCCTAACCAAGAAAAACCAAATAGTCGACTGTCCGGACGTCGAGGCCCTTGCAGCCTTCAGGCACAACATCCGAGACGAATGGCTTGCCCGGCACCTAGGACAGGAAAAGCCGAAATCTATGGCAGCCCTCACGACACTCATGACCCGCTTTTGTGCGGGAGAAGACAGCTGGCTAGCTCGTAGCAATAATATAACCAAGAGCCCCGGCAATTCGGATACCAAGGACAACAACGGCAGGTCACGTCGCAACAAGCATAAGCGCCGCATTAACGGTGACAATACTGAAGATACGGCAGTCAATGCCGGATTCAGAGGCTCTAAACCGGTCAGCGGAAGAAGCCATTCAAAAGAAACCCTCCGGGCCCATCCAGCTTAGACCGGATACTCGATCGCTCGTGCCAGATACACGGCACCCCCGAACAGCCAGCCAATCACACCAACAGGGATTGTTGGGTGTTCAAGCAGGCAGGCAAGTTAAGTGCCGAAACCAGAGACAAGGGGCTACATAGCGATGACGAGGAGGAGCCCCGGCCGCCGAACAACAAAGGACAGAAGGGATTTCCCCCGCAAGTTCGGACGGTGAACATGATATACGCAACCCACATCCCCAAAAGGGAGCGGAAGCGTGCTCTCAAGGACGTCTATGCGTTGGAGCCAGTCGCCCCAAAGTTCAACCCATGGTCCTCCTGCCCGATCACCTTCGATCGAAGGGACCATCCCACCAGCATCCGTCACGGCGGATTCGCCGCATTGGTCCTAGACCCAATTATCGACGGATTTCACCTTACCAGAGTCCTAATGGACGGCGGCAGTAGCCTGAACCTGCTTTACCAGGACACAGTGCGAAAAATGGGCATCGATCCTTCAAGGATTAAACCCACAAAGACAACCTTCAAAGGCGTCATACCAGGTGTAGAGGCCAGCTGTACAGGCTCGGTTACACTCGAAGTGGTCTTCGGATCCCCGGATAACTTCCGGAGCGAAGAGTTAATCTTCGACATAGTCCCATTCCGCAGCGGCTATCACGCCCTGCTTGGACGAACCGCATTTGCAAAATTCAATGCGGTGCCACACTACGCATATCTCAAGCTCAAGATGCCAGGACCTCGCGGAGTCATCACGGTAAACGGAAACACCGAACGCTCTCTCCGAACGGAGGAGCACACGGCGGCCCTGGCGGCGGAAGTACAGAGTAGCCTCTCAAGGCAGTTCTCCAATCCAGGCGTCAAACGTCCGGACAACGTCAAGCGAGCCCGAAGTAACCTACAACAAATCCGGCTGGCACGTTCCGAGCAAGCATAGCAGTGCGGCCCCAACCCCAGCCCCCGCCAAATGGCGATACTGGTACCACGCGTACATAATTACGCCTTAGAGATACCATGGGCATAAGGGGAGGGGCACAACTACGGCACGCCCAGAATGCGGCTCAACCGCACTAAGGGGCTCCCTATTTCGCCGTTTTCCTTTTACACACTTTCAGGACCCAACTATTCGGAAGGCCTGTCCGGCAATACACTCGCCGAACACACGATGCAACAGCCAGGGAGAGAGCAAGCCACGTCAAACGTCCAGGTGGTCTCTATAACGAGTTTAATACCTGTTTTACTTACAATCCCGCAGCTTGCCCCTGGAGGGGAACATGTCAAATACTCCCATCTCTTGCTTATCGCACTTCTTGTATCGTTCTGCTTTCGCAGCAGCCCTTTTTTAATAAACAATATATAGCTCTTATCTATTATTGTACTTATCTATTTTTTATATACAAATATGTTCAGTCATGACATTCTGCAACCGTACACTTTGGTACGGACAATACACCAGGGGCTTAAACACCCCATAACATGGTGTGAGAAGACCGAACACTCTCATGAGTGCGGCACCCCGAACTTATAGCACTATATGCATCGGCTCCGAATCATGTCTTTGGTCAATAGTTGGGTTTGCCCGGCTCCCATGTTTTGGTACCTTACGTTCCGCATTGTTGGCTAAGGTAGCGCTGGGAGAACTACTGCGATTGTGCCCCAGTTGAGCTGGGTTAACACCTCAGTAGAGAAAGCTAAAACTGACTGTCATGATAGTGCGAGAGACCGGTCGCTGTTCGCGAGGTTTTTCGAGTCCTTAAAGACTTATGCCGCTTCGAGCGAGGAACCGGACTTATCCGGCCTAGGCGTGGATAGCGCCCCGAACTCGGTCTTCCGAATACTAGGGGCTTCGCCGAAATTTAAAATTATAGAATTCTATGGCTAAGTGAGAGTGATAAAGCATTATAAGTCCGACGGCCTGGTTCGTTGTGCTGAACGCCTCCCTAGATGGACCCAAGAATGGGAACAAGAGCGCTCAGGTTTATCCCGAACACCCCAGCACTCGTGGCATGGGGGTCGAAGCCGACGACTTGCATCTCTCAGATTTGATAAACGGCCGCACAGAAGGTAATATTTTAAATTAACAAGCGTTGCTTAACGCATATGAACAAAGCTTCAGCGTACAGGATAACAAATGCGAGTCTACTCAAAAATTACATCTTTGGAGCACTCATCCGCTATACGGCGGGCACCCTTCAGAACGCCATTATAATACATCTCGGGCGTACGATACTCCTTGCCCGGCGGTGGCGCGTCCGTCAACAGCTTCTCCGCGTCTAGCTTGCCCCAGTGCACCTTAGCACGGGCAAGGGCCCGACGGGCACCTTCAATACAAACGGAGCGCTTGACGACCTCAATCCACGGACACGCGTCCACCAGCCGCCGCACCAGACCGAAGTAGCTCCCAGGCATGACTTCTCCAGGCCACAGCCGAGCTATGAGGCCCTTCATGGCCTGTTCGGCCACCTTGTGGAGCTCGACCAGCTGCTTCAGCTGGTCGCTCAGGGGCACCGGATGTTCGGCCTCAGCATACTGAGACCAGAACACTTTTTCCGTCGAGCTCCCCTCTTCGGCTCAGTAGTATGCGGCGGCATCAGACACACTACGGAGCAGATCGGCGAACGCTCCTGGAGAGCTCCGGATTCGGGTAAGTAGCAGATAATTAACTTTTATATTCTTGCTTTGCATAAAGAATGCCTTACCCGCCGCTATCTTCTTCATCGCCTCGATCTCCTGGAGGGCCTTCTGGGCTTCGGCCTTAGCGGTCTTGGCACTCTCAAGAGCCAAGGCGAGCTCGGACTCTCGAGTCTTCGAGTCATGCTCCAAACCCTCGTGTTTTTCCACGAGAGCCTGGAACTCTTGCCGCACCTCCGCCACCCGCACCTCCTGCTTCTCTCGCTTGGCGCGCTCCACGGACGCACTGTTTTCGGCCTTGGAGACCGCCTCCTTCAGGGTCGCCACCTTGTCTGTGGCCCCTGCAACATTTAAGTTGGTCCTGTCATTATTTGCAACCAAGTATTTCTATATACATTTATATGCGGTATTACATACCCTCCTTGTCCTCGAGCCGCTTCTTTGCATGGCCGAGCTTGTTCTCGGACCGCTCGAGATTCTCCTTCAAGGCATTAACCTCCACAGTCAGTGCGGCAGAGGTCAGCAGCGCAGCCTGCATTCCCATATTGACACATTTCTATTAGGCTCCTGCGTATATCTTTTTAGATCCTCAGCTCGGCTTTTCTTTCCGAACGCCGAACTGAGCATCAAGGGCTACTGTCTATGTGGTAACATTTTTTTATATGTTTTTAACGCATACCTCAAAGCCCGTTAATAGGCTTGTACAGGCTTCTGTCAGCCCGCTCTTGGCGGACTGAACCTTCTGAATCACCGCACTCATAACAATGCGGTGTTCCTCGTCGATGGAAGCACCGTTAAGCGCCTCCAGCAAATTGGTCGGCGCCTCCGGATGGACGGAGGTCACCGGCGTCGTAGGCTTACCTTTCTTATGAAGGCGTCGCCTGTCGGGCTCCGGAACCATCGACGGTTCCGGAGTAGTGTCCGGCCCGGGGCCGGACTTAGATCCCTCCGGAGCTTTACCCCCTTTGGGCCTGGAGTCCGGGAGGTCACCTTGTGGCGCCTCCAGGACCACCTCCTCCTGGTTTTGCCCCTTACGGGACTCCACCTCAGCATCGTCTGTAGGGATAGGGGAGGAGGCCGTCGGAAGTGAAGCGCTATTCACATCCGACGAGTCCAGGGATCCACTCGACGAATCGCCGAGCTGAGCCCGGGGCGGACTGCATCATTAAATTTAGCATCAGAAGGAACCATGCATCAGAGGACCGCCGTAAGTTATTCGGATATCCGGATACTTACGATTTTGCCAGGGGCTTGACCCTGGGTGGCCATTCCTCCCCGCCGTCCTCGGCATCCGAGGCGTAGTCCGGTAGAGGGGTCTTCCCCTTCTTGGATCCCCTGGCCTCCCAAGTTGGGGCGGCCTTCCTTTTCTTTCCTCCCCTCGTGGGAGGGGGAGAGGCTTCTTCTTCTTCTCCCTCTTCCTCCTCCTCGTTCTCCGAGGCGGAGGGTGCTTTGGGGTCGTCGGGCGATGAATCCGACACCACCGGGCGCCGGGAACTCTTTCGGGTCCCCGTGGCCTTCTCCTTGGCCTTCTTCTCCGGCACCACGTGAGGTGCCGGAACCAGTAGCTTCGCCAAGCGTGCGTCTGCTGGGCCTTCGTGCAAAGGGGCCGGACAGTCAAACTGTCCGGATGTCCTCTTCCAGTCCTATCAAAGGAACGGGAGTTTAGATCCCACATAGAGTCACACTATGAAATTCGGGTGTCCCATAAGGGACTAAATGTAAGCTTACTTCGGAGGCTTGACGTTTGGCGCAGAATCCGCGATCCTCGGTGACGGGAGGGGAGACCTCGGAACTCTTGAAAAGCACCTTCCAGGCGTCCTCGTGCTTCGTTTCGAAGAGCCGGGATAGAGTCTGGTGCTGGGCCGGGTCGAACTCCCACAAATTGAAGTCCCGTCGTTGACACGGGAGGATCCGGCGGAAGAGCATGACCTGGACTACGTTGACAAGCTTGACCTTCTTGGTCACCAGGTCTCGGACGCAGGTTTGGAGTCCGGTCACCTCTTCTGGATTGCCCCACTACAGGCCCGTCTCTTTCCAAGATGTGAGCCGGGTGGGGATGCCGGATCGAAATTCGGGGGCCGCTGCCCACTTAGGGTCACGCGGCTCGGTGATGTAGAACCACCCCGATTGCCACCCTTTGATGGTTTCCACGAAGGCACCCTCGAGCCAAGTGACGTTGGCCATCTTGCCCACCATAGCACCTCCGCACTCTGCTTGTCGGCCTTTCACAACCTTCGGCTTGACGCTGAAGATCTTCAGCCATAGGCCAAAGTGAGGCTGGATGCGGAAGAAGGCCTCGCACACGACGATAAACGCCGAGATATTGAGGATGAAGTTCGGGGCCAGATCGTGGAAGTCCAGGCCGTAGTAGAACATGAGCCCCCGGACGAACGGGTGAAGAGGAAAACCCAGTCCGCGGAGGAAATGGGGAAGAAAAACAACCCTCTCATGGGGCCTGGGGGTGGGGATGAGTTGCCCCACATCTGGAAGCCGGTGCGCGATGTCGTCAGACAAGTATCCGGCCTTCCTCAGCTTTTTGATTTGCCCCTCCGTGACGGAGGAGGCCATCCATCTACCTCCCGCTCCGGACATGGTTGGAGAAGGTTGAGGTGGGAAGTGCGGGCTTGGGCGCTGGAGCTCGAGCGCGCAGGGACGGATAAGCAGAGGAGGAAGAAGGCGTGAATGGAAAGGGCGGATTCTTATCCCCTTATATGGGCGGCCAAAACTACGAGCCCCCACCGGCCTAATAAAACTCGCTTATCTCCCAAGCGCCGCGGTTAATGGCGCGGTTGGGTTACCCACGCCCGTATTGATGAGAATCCCGGAATAAGGGGACACGATCTCTGCTTTGACAAGACGTGCCAAGGAAACCGCCTCGCTAAACGCGCTGAGGTGGAACAGTAAAATGAATAAAAGCCTGGCCGTGGCATGATGTCACGCCGCGGAATACGTCAGCAGATCCGATTGATGCAAATATTATTCTCTCTACGGTGGAATGTGGAACTTATTTTGCAGAGCCGGACACTACCCTGGTGTTCAACATCTTCTATGGAATATTCGGAGGAGGAACCCGCCTTGCAATGCCGAAGACAACTTGCGCGCCGGACTCGTCGTCATTGAAGCCTGGTTCAGGGGCTACTGAGGGAGTCCTGGATTAGGGGGTGTCCGGATGGCCGGACTAAGACCTTTGGCCGGACTCCCGGACTATGAAGATACAAGATTGAAGACTCCGTCCCGTGTCCGGATGGGACTTTCCTTGGCGTGGAAGGCAAGCTTGGCGATACGATATGAAGATCTCCTCCCATTGTAACCGACTCTGTGTAACCCTAGCCCTCTCCGGTGTCTATATAAACCGGAGAGTTTTAGTCCATAGGACGAACAACAATCATACCATAGGCTAGCTTCTAGGGTTTAGCCACTCCGATCTCGTGGTAGATCTACTCTTGTACTACCCATATCATCAATATTAATCAAGCAGGAGTAGGGTTTTACCTCCATCGAGAGGGCCCGAACCTGGGTAAAAACATCGTGTCCCTTGTCTCCTGTTACCATCCGCCTAGACGCACAGTTCGGGACCCCCTACCCGAGATCTGCCGGTTTTGACACCGACACCGGCCCTGGAGATTGAATCTCCCAAGGGGGGCGGCGGCCAGGGGGTGGAGTGCCCCCCAAGGCAAGTGGTGCGCCCCCCACCCTAGGGTTTCCAACCCTAGGCGCAGGGGGGGCCAAGGGGGGCGCACCGATGGCCGAAACAGCACTTCCTATATATAATTCTTTACCTCCGGACCATTCTGGAACCCCTCGTGACGTTCGGGATCTCATCCGGGACTACGAACAACTTTCGGTTTGCTGCATACTCATATTCATACAACCCTAGCTTCACCGAACCTTAAGTGTGTAGACCCTATGGGTTCGGGAGACATGTAGACATGACCGAGACGGCTCTCCGGTCAATAACCAACAGCGGGATCTGGATACCCATGTTGGCTCCCACATGCTCCTCGATGATCTCATCGGATGAACCACGATGTCGAGGATTTAAGCAACCCCGTATATAATTCCCTTTGTCAATCGGTATGTTACTTGCCCGAGATTCGATCGTCGGTATCCTAATACCTCGTTCAATCTCATTACCGGCAAGTCACTTTACTCGTACCATAATGCATGATCCCGTGACCAGACACTTGGTAACTTTGAGCTCATTATGATGATACACTACCGAGTGGGCCCAGTTGAGGGAGTCCTGGATTAGGGGGTGTCCGGATAGCCGGACTACCATCATCAACCAAACTATCATCGGCCGGACTATCATCATCGACCGGACTCCAAGACTATGAAGATACAAGATTGAAGACTTTGTCCCGTGTCCGGATGGGACTTTCCTTGGCGTGGAAGTCAAGCTTGGCGATACGGATACGTAGATCTCCTACCATTGTAACCGACTCTATGTAACCCTAGCCCTCTCCGGTGTCTATATAAACCGGATGGCTCTAGTCCGTAGGACATAACAACAACAACCATTACAATGATACCATAGGCTAGCTTCTAGGGTTTAGCCTCCTTGATCTCGTGGTAGATCCACTCTTGTAAACATCCACAATATCAATATCAATCAAGCAGGACGTAGGGTTTTACCTCCATCAAGAGGGCCCGAACCTGGGTAAAACATCGTGTCCCTTGTCTCCTGTTACCATCCGCCTAGACGCACAGTTCGGGACCCCCTACCCGAGATCCACCGGTTTTGACACCGACATTGGTGTTTTCATTGAGAGTTCCTCTGTGTCGTCACTGATAGGCTTGATGGCCTCTTCAATCAACAACGATGCAGTCCTGAGTGAGACTTTTCTCCCCGGACAGATCTTCGTATTCGGCGGCTTCGCACTGCGGGCCAACTCACTTGGCCATCTGGAGCAGATCGAAAGCTACGCCCCTGGCCGTCAGGTCAGGTTTGGAAGCCTAAACTTCACGGCCGATATCCGCGGGGACTTGATCTTCGATGGATCTGAGCCATAGCCGAGCGTGCCGCGCTGTCACGATGGGCACGACCTAACTCTGCCGCCGGACAGCACCTTGGAGGCCGCACACGAATCCGCTCCGACCCATAGTCCGGAGCCGATCGCTCAGATCGAGGACGGATGGCTGGACACCGCCTCGGGAGCTGCAACTTCTACGGCGATGGAGCCGAACACTTACCTTGTCCCGCATTAAGCTCATGACTCCGAGGTGCCGGACTCTCTGCCGGACTCCGAACCTCCCGCGCCCCTGCCAGTCGAATCCGACTGGGCGCCGATCATGGAATTCACTGCTGCGGACATCTTTCAGCACTCACCCTTCGGCGATATCTTAAATTCGCTGAAGCATCTCTCGCTATCCGGAGAGCCCTGGCCGAACTACGGCCAGGATGGTTGGGACGCGGACGACGAAGAAATTCAGAGCCCACCCACCACCCACTTCGTAGCCACCGTCGACGATCTAACCGACGTACTCGACTACGACTCCGAAGACATCGACGGTATGGACGACGATGCCGGAGACTATCAAGAACCAGTGCCTACAGGACACTGGAAGACCACCTCATCGTACGACATATACATGGTGGACACCCCAAAAGATGGGGACGACGAAGAAGCAACGGAGGCCGATTCCTTAAAGAAACAGCCCAAGTGCCGACGTCAGCGGCGCTGCTCTAAATCCCGCCACAGCAAGAATAGAGATTCCGGCACAAGAGATAATAGCACCCCTGAAAGTGCCGAAGACAACCCCCTCCAGCACGATCCAGCGCAGGAGGAGGCAGAAGCAAGCCCTCACGAGAGGGCGGCAGACGAAGAGGTCGAGGATGATAATTACTTACCTCCCTGCGGAGACGAGGCAAGCCTCGACGACGATGAATTCGTCGTGCCAGAGGATCCCGTCGAACAAGAGCGTTTCAGACGCAGGCTAATGGCCACGGCAAACAGCCTAAAGAAAAAGCAGCAATAGCTTCAAGCTGATCAAGACCTACTGGTCGACAGATGGACCGAGGTCCTCGCGGCCGAAGAGTATGAACTCGAACGCCCCTCCAAAAGTTACCCAAAACGCAAGTTGCTCCCCCGACTAGAGGAGGAAGCGTACAAACCTGCATCACCAGCACACAATACGGCAGACCGACCACCTCGTGGCCGCGACAGAGAGGCGTGCAAGCCCTCCACCAAAACCGTACCCCGGCATCGCTCAAAAAGCATGAAGCCACGGGGGAACGCGCCGGACTTGCGGGATATATTGGAGGACAAGGCAAGACAATCCAGATCTATCTATGGATCACGTGGGCGCCCCAAGACCCACGACGAATACCGTCGCGCCGGATACAACTACTCCGGCCGGGCCGAACACAGCAGACAATGCTCTCTCGAGCTACGTCGCGATATTGCTCAATACAGAGGCGCCGCGCACCCACTATGATTCACTGACGAAGTAATGGATCATCAAATCCCTGAAGGGTTTAAACACGTTAATATCGAATCCTACGATGGCACAACAGACCCCGCGGTTTGGATTGAGGATTATCTCCTCCATATACATATGGCCCGCGGCGATGATCTTCACGCCATCAAATATCTCCCGCTATAGCTTAAAGGACCAGCTCGGCATTGGCTTAACAGCCTGCCCGCAGAGTCAATTGGATGCTGGGAAGACCTGGAAGCCGCATTCCTCGACAACTTCCAGGGCACGTATGTGCGACCACCGGACGCAAATGACCTAAGCCACATAATCCAGCAGCCAGACGAATCGGCCAGGCAATTCTGGACTCGATTCTTAACAAAGAAAAATCAAATCATCGACTGTCCGGATGCGGAGGCACTCGCTGCCTTCAAACATAACATCCGCGACGAGTGGCTGGCCCGGCACCTAGGACAGGAAAAGCCGAAATCCATGGCAGCCCTCACATCACTCATGACCCGCTTCTGTGCGGGAGAGGATAGCTGGCTAGCTCGCAGCAACAACCTCAGCAAAAACGCTGTCAGTCCGGATACCAAGGACCGCAATGGCAGGTCGCGTCAAAACAAAAACAAACGCCGCATTAACGGCGACAGCAATGAGGATACGGCAGTCAACGCCGGATTCCGAGGCTCCAAGCCCGGTCAACGGATGAAGCCATTCCAAAGAACCACTCCGGGCCCGTCCAATTTGGACCGAATACTCGACCGCTCCTGTCAAATACATGGAACCCCCGAAAAGCCAGCTAACAACACCAACAGAGATTGTTGGGTATTCAAGCAGGCAGGCAAATTAATCGCCGAAAACAATGACAAGGGGCTACACAGCGATGACGAGGAAGAGACCCGGCCGCCGAACAACAGAGGACAAAAGGGATTCCCCCCTCAAGTTCGGACGGTAAACATGATATACGCAACGCATATACCCAAGAGGGAGCGGAAGTGTGCACTAAGGGACGTATACGCGATGGAGCCAGTCGCCCCAAAATTCAACCCATGGTCCTCTTGCCCGATCACTTTCGATCGAAGAGACCATCCGACCAGTATCCGCCATGGCGGATTCGCCGCATTGGTCTTAGACCCAATCGTCGATGGATTTCACCTCACGAGAGTCCTGATGGACGGCGGCAGTAGCCTGAACCTGCTTTATCAGGATACAGTGCGCAAGATGGGCATAGACCCTTCAAGGATTAAACCTACAAAGACAACCTTCAAAGGCGTCATACCAGGTGTCGAGGCCAGTTGTACAGGCTCAGTCACACTGGAAGTGGTCTTCGGATCCCCGGATAATTTCCGAAGCGAGGAGTTAATCTTCGACATAGTCCCGTTCTGCAGTGGCTATCACGCTCTGCTCGGACGAACCGCGTTCGCAAAATTCAACGCGGTTCCGCATTATGCATACCTTAAGCTCAAGATGCCAGGCCCTTGTGGAGTCATCACGGTCAATGGAAACACGGAACGCTCCCTCCGAACGGAGGAACATACAGCAGCTCTCACGGCAGAAGTACAGAGCAGCCTTTTAAGACAATTTTCGAGTCCGGCCGTTAAACGACCGGACACGGCCAAACGCGCCCGGAGCAACATCAACCAAGACCACCTGGCATGTTCCGAGCACGCGTAGCAATGCGGCATCAACCCCAGCCCTCGCACAATTGTAAGACAAACTCTCCGTGTACATAATTACGCCCTGGAGATATCATGGGCATAGGGGGAGAGGAACAACCACAACAGACCCAGAGTGCGGTTCGACCACACCAGGGGCTCCCAAGTGTGTCGCTCTTTTTATCTTTTATTTCTCTCTTTTTTATACAGAACTCTGTCCGGCGGCGAACCTGCCGAACTCATGATGCAACAGCCAGGGAGGGACAAAGGCTGCAACGAACACTCAGATGGTCTCCATTACGAGCATTAAATTTGTTAATACACCATTCCACGGCCTACCCCTGGAGGGAGACGCCTTTAATTCATCCAATCCCTTGCTTTCCGCACTATTTGTATCATTCCGCACTCATAGCAGATCTTCTCGAATAAAATGCAGCACTTTTTGCCCATAATTGCATTACCTTATATATGTATGTTCATTTACGACATGTTGCATCCGTACATTTTGGTACGGCCAAATACACCAGGGGCTTATGTTCCCCGCATTATGGTGTGATAAAGTCCGAACACTTTCACAAGTACGGCACCCCGAACTTATAGCATTATATGAATCGGCTCCGAATCATGTCCTGGGTCAATAGTTGGGTTTGCCCGGCTCCCATGTTTGGCACCTTACGTTCCGTTCTATTGGCTAAGGTAGCACTGGGAGAACCACTGCGATTGCGCCCCGGTTGAGTCGGGTTAACGCCTCAGTGGAGAAAGCTAAAACTGACTGTCATGATAAGGAGAGAGACTGGTCGCTGTTCGAGAGGTCTTTTCGGGTCCTTAAAGACCTACGCCGCTTCGAGCGAAGTTCCGGATAATGTCCGACGAAGGCGTGGATAGCGCCCCGAATTCGGTCTTCCGAATACTAGGGGCTTCGCCGAAATTTAAAATTATAGAATTCTATGGCTAAGTGAGAGTGTTCAAGCACTATAAGTCTGGTTGCCTTGTTCGTTGTGTTGAGCGCCTCCCTAGATGGACCCAAAAATGGGAACAAGAGTGCTCAAGTTTATCCCGAACACCCCAGCACTCGTGGCATGGGGGCTGAATCCGACGACTTGCCATCTCTCAGATTTAATAAACGGCCGCACAGAAGGTAATATTTTAAATTAACAAGCGTTGCTTAGCGCATATGAACAAAGTTTTCAGCGCACAGGATAACACATTGCGAATTTACTCAATAATTACATCCCTGTGGCACTCATCCGCAATCTTGCGGGAACCCTTCAGGACAGTCTTATAGTACATCTCGGGCGTACGATATTCCTTGCCCGCTGGTGGCGCGTCAGTGATTAGCTTCTCCGCATCCAGCTTGCCCCAATGCACCTTTGCGCGGGTAAGGGCCCGACGAGCACCTTCAATATAGGCGGAGCGCTTGATAACCTCCACCCAGGGGCATGCATCCACCAACCGTCGCACGAGGCCGAAGTAGCTCCCAGGCATGGCCTCTCCAGGCCACAGCCGGACTATGAGGCCCTTCATGGCCTGCTCGGCCACCTTGTGGAGCTCGACCAGCTGCTTCAGCTGGTCGCTAGGGGGCACCGGATGGCCGGCCTCAGCATACTGAGACCAGAAGACCTTCTCCGTTGAGCTCCCCTCCTCGGCTCGGTAGAATGCGGCGGCATCAGACACGCTGCGAGGCAGATCTGCAAACGCCCCTGGAGAGCTCCGAATTCGGGTAAGTAACACGTAATTTACATTCACATGCTTGCTTTGCATGAAAAATGCCTTACCCGCCGCTATCTTCCTCACCAACTCAATCTCCTAAAGGGACTTATGGGCATCGGCCTTGGCAGTTTTGGCACTTTTGAGAGCCGAGGCAAGCTCGGACTCTCGAGTCTTTGAGTCACGCTCCAAACTCTCATGATTTTCCATGAGAGCCTGGAGCTCTTGCCGAACCACCGCCACTCGCGCCTCTTGCTTTTCTCGCTCTGCCCGTTCTGCGGCCGCATTGCGTTCGGCCGCGGTCACGGCCTCCTTCAGGGTCGCCACCTTGTTCGTGGCCCCTGCAGTACCCATGTTATCCTTGTTATTTTTTGTTGCAACCTAAATCCTTTTTTGTAAGGTACAAGTTCAAAGTGGTGTTACTCACCTTCTTTGTCCTGGAGCTGCTTCTTGGCGCGGCCGAGCTCTTGCTCGGACCGCTCGAGCTCCTGCTTCAAAGCACCGACCTCCGCAGTCAGTGCGACAGAGGTCAGCAGTGCAGCCTGCAACCCATATTGACATAATTTTTTAGCAACCCTGCGTATATCTTCTTTTTTTTCAGATCCTCAGTCCGGCTTTTCTTTCCGAACACCGAACCGAGCATCAGGGGCTACTGTCTATGCGGTATTACATTGCATATTTTTAACTTCTTACCTCAAAGTCTGATAGAAGGCTACTGCAGGCTTCGGTCAGCCCGCTCTTGGCGAGCTGTACCTTCTGAATCACCGTACTCATAATAGTGCGGTGTTCTTCCTCGATGAAAGCGCTCTGGAGCGCCTCCAACAAATTGTCTGGCGCCTCCAGTTGGACGGAAGCCGCCGGCGTCACGGTCTTGCCCTTCGTGCGAAGGGGCCGCCGGCTGGACTCCGGAACCACTGCGGGTTCTGATGTGGGGTCCGGCGCAAAGTCTGGGAGGCTGCCTTGTGGCGCCTCCGGAGCCTCCCCCTCATGGGTCCCTTCTGGGGATCCCACCTCGGCGTCCTCGGTGTCGCGAGGGGTGGAGGCGGTCGGGATGGAGTCTACATCCGATGGAGCCAACGACCCGCTCGATGAAGCGGGGAGATCATCATTGGCCGGACTACAGGCAGCATGCGGCATCAGAATGACACTATGTGACGTAGAAAAAGAAATTATAAATCATTCAGGAATCCGGATACTTACGATCTCGCCGGAGGCCTGGCCCTTGAAGGCCATTCTTCCTCGCCAACATTGATGTTAGCAGAGCTGTCCGGGGGAATAGTCCTTCCCCTCTTGGACCCTTCGGCCTCCCCTGTTGGGGAAGCCTTCCTCTTCCTCTCTCCCTCCTCTGGGAGAGAGTCCTCTTTCTCCTCCTCGTTTTCGGGGGAGGAGTCCGCCCCGGAGTCGTCGGACACCTGAAAACGGGAACTCTTTCGAGCACCCGTGGCCTCCTTCTTGGCCTTCTTCTCCAGCACCACGTGCGGTGCCGGAACCAGCAGCCTTGCTAGATGGGCGTCTACTGGGTTTTCTGGCATAGGAGCCGGGCAGATAATCTGCTCCGCCTTCCTCATCCAGTCCTGTCAAAGGAAAAGGGGAAATTAAAACCCGCATAGAGTCAAACTATGAAAAGCAAGTGTCCCGTAAAGGGGTAGAATCACTTACCTCATTGGCTTGGCGCTGCGAGCGAAATCCGCAATCTTCAGTCGTGGATGCGGGGGTTTTGGCGCCCTTGAACAGCACCCTCCAGGCGCCTTCGTACGTCGTGTCGAAGAGCCCGCTCAGCGCCTGGTGCTGTTCCGGATTGAACTCCCACAGATTGAATGCCCGCTCTTGGCATGGGAGAATCCGGCGGACGAGCATGACTTGGACCACGTTAACCAGCCTGAGCTTCTTCACCAGCTTCTGGATACAGGCTTGGAGTCCCGTCAGCTCCTCCGAACTACCACACAGCAAGCCCTTCTCTTTCCAGGAGGTGAGCTGCGTGGGGATACCAGATCTGAACTCAGGGGCCGCCGCCCACGTAGGGTCGCGCGGCTCGGTGATATAGAACCACCCCGATTGCCACCCCTTGACGGATTCCACGAAGGCCCCTTCGAACCAAAGGACGTTGGACATCTTGCCCAACATGGCGCCTCCGCACTCCACTTGAGTGCCCTTCACTACCTTCGGCTTGACATTGAAGGTCTTGAGCCACAAGCCGAAGTGGGGCCGGATGCAGAGGAAGGCCTCGCACACGACGATAAACGCCGAGATGTTGAGGATGAAGTTCGGCGCCAGATCATGGAAATCCAGGCCGTAGTAGAACATGAGCCCCCGGACAAAGGGGTGAACTGGAAAGCCCAGTCCGCGGAGGAAGTGGGGAAGAAAAACGACCCTCTCATGGGGCCTGGGGGTGGGGATGAGCTGCCCCTCGTCGGGCAGCAGGTGCGCGATGTCGCCGGACAGGTAGCCGGCGCTGCGCAGTCTTTCGATGTGCTCCTCCGTAACAGAGGAGGTCATCCACTTGCCTCCCGCTCCAGACATGACTGGGGAAGGTTGAGACGAGATGTGTGGGCTTGGGCGCTGGAGCTCGAGTGCGCGGAGATGGATAAGCAAAGGAGGAAGAAGGCGTAGGTGAAAAGGTGAATCATTATCCCTTATATGGGCGGGCGAAGTCTACGCGTCCCCCACCGGCCTGGTAAAACTCGCTTATCCCCCAAGCGTCACCATCAATGGCGCGGTTGGGTTACCCACATCCGTATTGATGAGAATCCCGGATTAAGGGAGAACACGATCTCTGCTTCGACAAGACGTGCCAAGGAAACCGCTTCTCTAAATGCGCTGAGGTGGTAGAGTAAAAAACGATTCAAGTAATGGCTTGGTAGTGGCGTGACGTCATGCCGCAAAAAACGTCAGCAGATTGAACTTGTGTATATATTATTCTCTCTACGGTGGAATGTGGAATTTATTTTGCAGAGCCGGACACTATCCTGGTGTTCACAATCTTCTATCATTCGGAGGAGGAACCCGCCTTGCAATGCCAAGCAATATACGCGCCGGACTTATCATCATTGAAGCCTGGTTCAGGGGCTACTGAGGGAGTCCTGGATTAGGGGGTGTCCGGATAGCCGGACTACCATCATCAGCCGAACTATCATCGGCCGGACTATCATCATCGACCGGACTCCAAGACTATGAAGATACAAGATTGAAGACTTCGTCCCATGTCCAGATGGGACTTTCCTTGGCGAGGAAGGCAAGCTTGGCGATACGGATACGTAGATCTCCTACCATTGTAACTGACTCTATGTAACCCTAGCCCTCTCTGGTGTCTATATAAACCGGATGGCTCTAGTCCGTAGGACATAACAACAACAACCATTACAATCATACCATAGGCTAGCTTCTAGGGTTTAGCCTCCTTGATCTCGTGGTAGATCCACTCTTGTAAACATCCACAATATCAATATCAATCAAGCAGGACGTAGGGTTTTACCTCCATCAAGAGGGCCCGAACCTGGGTAAAACATCATGTCCCTTGTCTCCTGTTACCATCTGCCTAGACGCACAGTTCGGGACCCCCTACCCGAGATCTGCCGGTTTTGACACCGACACCAGTGATACCTCTCCGTCATACGGAGTGACAAATCCCAGTCTCGATCCGTGTCAACCCAACAGACACTTTCGGAGATACCTGTAGTGCACCTTTATAGTCACCCAGTTACGTTGTGACGTTTGGTACACCCAAAGTACTCCTACGGTATCCGGGAGTTACACGATCTCATGGTCTAAGGAAAAGATACTTGACATTGGAAAAGCTCTAGCAAACGAACTACACGATCTTTGTGCTATGCTTAGGATTGGGTCTTGTCCATCACATCATTCTCCTAATGATGTGATCCCGATATCAATGACATCCAAATGTCCATAGTCAGGAAACCATGACTATCTGTTGATCAACGGGCTAGTCAACTAGAGGCTTACTAGGGACATGTTGTGGTCTAAGTATTCACACGTGTATTATGATTTCCGGATAATACAATTATAGCATGAATAAAAGACAATTATCATGAACAAGGAAATATAATAATCATTTTATTATTGCCTCTAGGGCATATTTCCAACATCCGCATCCGGGATGCCGCGAATGACAGGGATGTTTCGTCTTCGGCTGCTGATTCGGGCACTCCGTCTAGGTGGACAAAGTTGTGGAACGTGCAGTTACCGGCCAAGGTGAGGATCTTCTTGTGGCGGCTCGCTCATGACAGCCTGTCGATGCTCATGAATATCAAGCGGAAGCAGATCGAGCTGGACATCCGTTGTCCTTTGTGCAACACTAGTAGAAAACAGGGCATTTGTCCCGGTTCGTAAGGGCCTTTAGTCCCGGTTCATGAACCGGGACTAATGGGTAATACCTCCACCCTTTAGTCCCGGTTCAAACACGAACCGGGACAGATGTGCCTCCACGTGGCCGATGCGCCCAGCCCAGGCAGGGGGGCCTTTGGTCCCGGTTGGTGGCACCAACCGGGACCAAAAGTCCATGTTTTTTTTAAAAAAGTGGCTTCTTTAGGGGTTTTGGGGGTTATTTTTAGGTTGTTATTAGCTAGCTAATAGAGAGAAGTGTCCTCTCTTATATCTTCGTCCTTGGTTTACCAACGTTGCTGCTATGTTCATTTCACCCGCTGATATAATAACTCATGCATGCTCGCATCATACATCATCATATATAATAACAAGTCCTACTAATCATGCATCATCATACAACTTCTACTCGTTATTAATAATAAGTCATACGATCATCATCCTCATAGTCATCAAACCCAACCCTACATAATTGTTCTTAGCACATGATCATCGATATCGGGTAGGACCTAAACACCCTTAAGGTAAAATAGCATAAAACAATATAGACCCTGACTCTCCATTATGAAGAATGGCGTTCATCCTGTCTCCAATTCTTGCCCTTCGCTGCCTTTTGCTTCCAAGAAGCTCCTTACGACTGTCCATACATTTTTTCCATTCTTTGATTGTCATGTCTCCACTTCTTTTAGAAACCCGGTATGGAAAATTGAGATTCGTAGGAAGACCTGGTTGTATGTTCAAAACATGAAGGGTACCGTGCGTATACATCAGATGAAGCACACAATCATTCGGGATTATCTGTTCATAAACATAGTAATAACTTCGTAGTTAGCAATGATGTACTAGTTTTAGAAGTGTGCAAAAAGATGCACGGATGACGTAATAGTAAAAAATCTTACCAGGGTATCTCCATGGTAGTTACCGTAGTTCAACACATGCACAAGTGGCACGTATTGACCATAATGTTGAGGAGTTTGATTGTAGATATTGTAATTCTCAAGATCGGTACAAAATGCGACCAGATGATTTTTCTCCTGATAAGTTAATTCGGAGCCTTCGGTGTAGTAGGTTCTGTCTACCATCTTCCGCACATTCTTTGAAAAATGAAAATAAGCTGTCAATGGAAATAAGTTGTCAACTATTTTGAAATAAACAATATAAATTACTTAATAACTATGTTAAGCTCACATGGGGGAAGAATTGGAGGTGTATCCACAAGGACCCAAATCAAAGGTCTCTCTTGATCGATTGTAGGATCACCAAGATCCATGGTGACAAGCATACCCTCATCAAAACCATACATCTTGCAAAGTGCTTCCCAATTTTTGCAACCAAAATGGGTTACACTCTCAGCATTGTACAACTTTACTTGAAAATTCACACCATGATGGATACTTAGGATAATTTTTTGGGTTTCCATACTTTCATGGTCTTCAAAACCCATCCTCTCCAAGACATAGCGTCTTGCATAGCATGGGATAAGCTAGTCGAATTGGAAAAGATGAAAAATACACGTTAAAATAGTTGAAGTCGTGCTTAATTACGAAAAAAATTATTGTCGTCATTGCGTACCGTATGAACATCGAAGGTCTCCTCGAGCTTAATGTTGAAGCGCTGATCTTCGTCCAGCTCAATGAACCTATCGCACATACCTCGGTCGTCGTGGCACCAGTCGCACTCCCCCGGGCGGTTTTCGTCGTCCAAGGACGACATTTCCGACCTATGTTCATAATTCAAATATTAAAGTAGATCATTATTATTAATCACGGGTTGACTATCGGTGATGTACGTACGTAGCTCCTCCTTTCATTCCCGAGTGCATTATTACACCAAATTGTCTAGCACACGGGAATGAAGGAGAACTTATCCAATATGAGCATTCAATAAGCAAAACCAAATCATAAAATAAGCAAAACCAAATCATAAAATAAAGTAGTATTCAAATTAGCATGCATTCAATAATTATAAGCAAAAGTACATCATCTCTTGGTGTCCGTACATCGTCGAATATTATCACTAATATAGCATCACTAATACAACTAGAACCGTAGCGCCCGACGGGTATCGTCGCGGGCGGTGGACACCCAAAGATAACGAACCATCACAGGATCATAGCTCCAGTGAGATCCCTGAAGAACCTGCCAGGTATTGTCGAACCTGCCCTCCAATGCAATCATGTAGCGACGGACGTGCTCGTCCTCCTCGCTGACACGGTGACGTACCACCTCCGTGGTGTCGGGAAGCCTCAGCACCATAACTGGCCCACGCGACCGCCACCAAACAAGGATAGGGTCAACAACGGGCTGCCTGTTGGAAATATGCCCTAGAGGCAATAATAAAAGCATTATTATTATATTTCTTTGTTCATGATAATTGTCTTTATTCATGCTATAATTGTGTTATCCGGAAATCGTAATACATGTGTGAATAACAGACACCAACATGTCCCTAGTAAGCCTCTAGTTGACTAGCTCGTTGATCAATAGATAGTCATGGTTTCCTGGCTATGGACATTGGATGTCATTGATAACGGGATCACATCATTAGGATAATGATGTGATGGACAAGACCCAATCCTAAACATAGCACAAGATCGTATAGTTCGTTTGCTAGAGTTTTTGCAATGTCAAAGTATCTCTTCCTTCGACCATGAGATCGTATAACTCCTGGATGCCGTAGGAGTGCTTTGGGTGTATCAAACGTCACAACGTAACTAGGTGACTATAAAGGTGCACTACAGGTATCTCCGAAAGTATCTATTGTTTTATATGGATCGAGACTGGGATTTGTCACTCCGTATGACGGAGAGATATCACTGGGCCCACTCAGTAATGCATCATCATAATGAGCTCAAAGTGACCAAGTGTTTGGTCACGGGATCATGCATTACGGTACGAGTAAAGTGACTTGCCGGTAACAAGATTGAACGAGGTATTGGGATACCGACGATCGAATCTCGGGCAAGTAACATATCGATTGACAAAGGGAATTGCATACGGGGTTGATTAAATCCTCGACATCGTGGTTCATCCGATGAGATCATCGTGGAGCATGTGGGAGCCAACATGGGTATCCAGATCCCGCTGTTGGTTATTGACCGGAGAGCGATCTTGGTCATGTCTACATGTCTTCCGAACCCGTAGGGTCTACACACTTAAGGTTCAGTTACGCTAGGGTTGTAGGGATATGTATATGCAGTAACCCGAATGTTGTTCGGAGTCCCGGATGAGATCCCGGACGTCACGAGGAGTTCCGGAATGGTCCGGAGGTAAAGATTTATATATGGGAAGTCCTGTTTCGGGCATCGGGACAAGTTTCGGGGTTATCGGTATTGTACCGGGACCACAGGAGGGGTCCGGGGGGCCCACCGGGTGGGGCCACCCATCCCCGGGGGCCACATGGGCTGTAGGGGGTGCGCCTTGGCCTGCTTGGGCCAAGGGCACCAGCCCCACATAGGCCCATGCGCCTAGGGTTTAAGGGGGAAAGAGTCCTAGGAGGGTAAGGCACCTCCTAGGTGCCTTGGGGGGGAGGGAAACCCCCCTTGGCCGCCGCACCCCCTAGGAGATTGGATCTCCTAGGGCCGGCCACCCCCCCCTTGGCACCCCTATATATAGTGGGGGAGAGGAGGGACTTCATACCTTGAGTCCTTGGCCTTTGGTTGCCTCCTTCTCCCTCCCCAACACCTCCTCCACCTCCTTATTGCTTAGCGAAGCTCTGCCGGAGTACTGCAGCTCCAACAACACCACGCATGAAGAAGCTCCATGCTGATGGACTTTTAGAGTCTCTTGATTACGAATCATTTGACACGTGCGAACCATGCCTCATGGGTAAAATGACCAAGACTCCATTCTCAGGAACAATGGAGAGAGCAACCAACTTATTGGAAATCATACATACTGATGTGTGCGGTCCAATGAGTGTTGAGGCTCGCGGTGGCTATCGTTATGTTCTCACCCTCACTGATGACTTGAGTAGATATGGGTATGTCTACTTAATGAAACACAAGTCTGAGACCTTTGAAAAGTTCAAGGAATTTCAGAGTGAAGTTGAGAATCAACGTGACAGGAAAATCAAGTTTCTACGATCAGATCGTGGAGGAGAATACTTGAGTCACGAGTTTGGTACACACTTAAGAAAATGTGGAATAGTTTCACAACTCACGCCGCCTGGAACACCTCAGCGTAATGGTGTGTCCGAACGTCGTAAGCGCACTCTATTAGATATGGTGCGATCTATGATGTCTCTTGCCGATTTACCACTATCTTTTTGGGGCTATGCTTTAGAGACTGCCGCATTCACTTTAAATAGGGCCCCGTCGAAATCCGTTGAGACGACACCGTATGAATTATGGTTTGGGAAGAAACCTAAGCTGTCATTTCTAAAAGTTTGGGGATGCGATGCTTATGTCAGGAAACTTCAACCTGAAAAGCTCGAACCCAAATCGGAAAAATGCGTCTTCATAGGATACCCTAAAGAAACTGTTGGGTATATCTTCTACCTCAGATCCGAAGGCAAGATCTTTGTTGCCAAGAATGGGTCCTTTCTGGAGAAAGAGTTTCTCTCGAAAGAAGTAAGTGGGAGGAAAGTAGAGCTTGATGAAGTATTACCTCTTGAACCGGAAAATGGCACAACTCAAGAAAATGTTCCTGAGGTGCCTACACCGACTAGAGAGGAAGTTAATGATAATGATCAAGATACTTCTGATCAAGCTCCTACTGAAATTCGAAGGTCCACGAGGACACGTTCCGCACCAGAGTGGTACGGCAACCCTGTCTTAGAAATCATGTTGTTAGACAACGGTGAACCTTCGAACTATGAAGAAGCGATGGCGGGTCCGGATTCCGACAAATGGCTAGAAGCCATGAAATCCGAGATAGGATCCATGTATGAAAACGAAGTATGGACTTTGACTGACTTGCCCGTAGAACGGCGAGCCATAGAAAATAAATGGATCTTTAAGAAGAAGACAGACGCGGATGGTAATGTGGCCATCTATAAAGCTCGGCTTGTCGCTAAGGGTTATCGACAAGTTCAAGGGGTTGACTACGATGAGACTTTCTCACCGGTAGCGAAGCTGAAGTCCGTCCGAATCATGTTAGCAATTGCCGCATTTTATGATTATGAAATTTGGCAAATGGACGTCAAAACGGCATTCCTTAATGGTTTCCTTAAGGAAGAATTGTATATGATGCAGCCGGAAGGTTTTGTCGATCCTAAAAATGCTGACAAGGTGTGCAAGCTCCAACGCTCGATTTATGGGCTGGTGCAAGCATCTCGGAGTTGGAACATTCGTTTTGATGAGATGATCAAAGCGTTTGGGTTTACACAGACTTATGGAGAAGCCTGTGTTTACAAGAAAGTGAGTGGGAGCTCTGTAGCATTTCTCATACTATACGTAGATGACATACTTTTGATGGGAAATGATATAGAACTTTTGGACAGCATTAAGGCCTACTTGAATAAGAGTTTTTCAATGAAGGACCTTGGAGAAGCTGCTTATATATTAGGCATCAAGATCTATAGGGATAGATCAAGACGCCTCATAGGTCTTTCACAAAGCACATATCTTGATAAGATTTTGAAGAAGTTCAAAATGGATCAGTCCAAGAAAGGGTTCTTGCCTGTTTTGCAAGGTGTGAAATTGAGCTCAGCTCAATGTCCGACCACGGCAGCAGAGATAGAAGAGATGAGTGTCATCCCCTATGCCTCAGCCATAGGTTCTATTATGTATGCCATGCTGTGTACCAGACCTGATGTAAACCTTGCCGTAAGTTTGGTAGGAAGGTACCAAAGTAATCCCGGCAAGGAACACTGGACAGCGGTCAAGAATATCCTGAAGTACCTGAAAAGGACTAAGGAAATGTTTCTCGTTTATGGAGGTGACGAAGAGCTCGTCGTAAAAGGTTACGTCGACGCTAGCTTCGACACAGATCTGGATGACTCTAAGTCACAAACCGGATACGTGTATATTTTGAATGGTGGGGCAGTAAGCTGGTGCAGTTGCAAGCAGAGCGTCGTGGCGGGATCTACATGTGAAGCGGAGTACATGGCAGCCTCGGAGGCAGCAGAAGCAATATGGGTGAAGGAGTTCATCACCGACCTAGGAGTCATACCCAATGCGTCGGGGCCGATCAAGCTCTTCTGTGACAACACTGGAGCTATTGCACTTGCCAAGGAGCCCAGGTTTCACAAGAAGACAAGGCACATCAAGCGTCGCTTCAACTCCATCCGTGAAAATGTTCAAGATGGAGACATAGAGATTTGTAAAGTACATACGGACCTGAATGTAGCAGATCCGTTGACTAAACCTCTCCCAAGAGCAAAACATGATCAACACCAGAATTCCATGGGTGTTCGATTCATCACAATGTAACTAGATTATTGACTCTAGTGCAAGTGGGAGACTGTTGGAAATATGCCCTAGAGGCAATAATAAAAGCATTATTATTATATTTCTTTGTTCATGATAATTGTCTTTATTCATGCTATAATTGTGTTATCCGGAAATCGTAATACATGTGTGAATAACAGACACCAACATGTCCCTAGTAAGCCTCTAGTTGACTAGCTCATTGATCAATAGATAGTCATGGTTTCCTGGCTATGGACATTGGATGTCATTGATAACGGGATCACATCATTAGGATAATGATGTGATGGACAAGACCCAATCCTAAACATAGCACAAGATCGTATAGTCCGTTTGCTAGAGTTTTTGCAATGTCAAAGTATCTCTTCCTTCGACCATGAGATCGTATAACTCCTGGATACCGTAGGAGTGCTTTGGGTGTATCAAACGTCACAACGTAACTGGGTGACTATAAAGGTGCACTACAGGTATCTCCGAAAGTATCTATTGTTTTATATGGATCGAGACTGGGATTTGTCACTCCGTATGACGGAGAGATATCACTGGGCCCACTCAGTAATGCATCATCATAATGAGCTCAAAGTGACCAAGTGTTTGGTCACGGGATCATGCATTACGGTACGAGTAAAGTGACTTGCCGGTAACAAGATTGAACGAGGTATTGGGATACCGACGATCGAATCTCGGGCAAGTAACATATCGATTGACAAAGGGAATTGCATACGGGGTTGATTAAATCCTCGACATCATGGTTCATCCGATGAGATCATCGTGGAGCGTGTGGGAGCCAACATGGGTATCCAGATCCCGCTGTTGGTTATTGACCGGAGAGCGATCTCGGTCATGTCTACATGTCTCCCGAACCCGTAGGGTCTACACACTTAAGGTTCAGTTACGCTAGGGTTGTAGGGATATGTATATGCAGTAACCCGAATGTTGTTCGGAGTCCCGGATGAGATCCCGGACGTCACGAGGAGTTCCGGAATGGTCCGGAGGTAAAGATTTATATATGGGAAGTCCTGTTTCGGGCATCGGGACAAGTTTCGGGGTTATCGGTATTGTACCGGGACCACCGGAGGGGTCCCAGGGGCCCACCGGGTGGGGCCACCCATCCCCGGGGGCCACATGGGCTGTAGGGGGTGCGCCTTGGCCTGCTTGGGCCAAGGGCACCAGCCCCACATAGGCCCATGCGCCTAGGGTTTAAGGGGGAAAGAGTCCTAGGAGGGTAAGGCACCTCCTAGGTGCCTTGGGGGGGAGGGAAACCCCCCTTGGCCGCCGCACCCCCTAGGAGATTGGATCTCCTAGGGCCGGCCACCCCCCCTTGGCACCCCTATATATAGTGGGGGAGAGGAGGGACTTCATACCTTGAGTCCTTGGCCTTTGGTTGCCTCCTTCTCCCTCCCCAACACCTCCTCCACCTCCTTATTGCTTAGCGAAGCTCTGCCGGAGTACTGCAGCTCCATCAACACCACGCCGTCGTGCTGCTGCTGGTGCCATCTCCCTCAACCTCTCCTCCCTCCCTTGCTGGATCAAGAAGGAGGAGACGTGGCTGTTTCCGTACGTGTGTTGAACGCGGAGGTGCCGTCCGTTCGGTGCTAGGATCTCCGGTGATTTGGATCACGTCGTGTTCGACTACATCATCCCCGTTCTTTGAACGCTTCCGCTCGTGATCTACAAGGTATGTAGATGCATCTATTCACTCGTTGCTAGATGAACTCCTAGATGATCTTGGTGAAACGAGTAGGAAAATTTTTATTTTCTGCAACGTTCCCCAACAGTGGCATCATGAGCTAGGTCTATGCGTAGTTCTTCTTGCACGAGTAGAACACAATTGGTTGTGGGCGTAGATATGTCAACTTTCTTGCCGCTACTAGTCTTATCTTGCTTCAGCGGTATTGTGGGATGAAGCGGCCCGGACCAACCTTACACGTACGCTTACGTGAGACCGGTTCCACCGACTAACATGCACAAGTTGCATAAGGTGGCTGGCGGGTGTCTGTCTCTCCCACTTTAGTTGAAGCGGATTTGATGAAAAGGGTCCTTATGAAGGGTAAATAGAAGTTGACAAATCACGTTGTGGTTTCACGTAGGTAAGAAAACATTCTTGCTAGAACCCTACTTCAGCCACGTAAAACTTGCAAACAACAATTAGAGGACGTCTAACTTGTTTTTGCAGCAAGTGCTTTGTGATATGATATGGCCAAAGTTGTGATGAATGATGAATGATCTATATGTCATGTATGAGATGTTCATGCTATTGTAATAGGAATCACGACTTGCATGTCGATGAGTATGACAACCGGCAGGAGCCATAGGAGTTGTCTTTATTTTTTGTATGACCTGCGTGTCATTAAAGAACGCCATGTAAACTACTTTACTTTATTACTAAACGCGTTAGTCATAGAAGTAGAAGTAGTCGTTGGCGTGACAACTTCATGAAGACACGATGATGGAGATCATGATGATGGAGATCATGGTGTCATGCCGGTGACAAGATGATCATGGAGCCCCGAAGATGAAGATCAAAGGAGCTATATGATATTGGCCATATCATGTCACTACTCTATTTGATTGCATGTGATGTTTATCATGTTTATGCATCTTGTTTACTTAGGACGACGGTAGTAAATAAGATGATCCCTTACAAAATTTCAAGAAGTGTTCTCCCCTAACTGTGCACCGTTGCTACAGTTCGTCGTTTCGAAGCACCACGTGATGATCGGGTGTGATAGATTCTTACGTTCACATACAACGGGTGTAAGACAGTTTTACACAGCGAAAACACTTAGGGTTAACTTGACGAGCCTAGCATGTACAGACATGGCCTCGAAACACGGAGACCGAAAGGTCGAACACGAGTCGTATGGAAGATACGATCTACATGAGAATGTTCACCGACGATGACTAGTCCGTCTCACGTGATGATCGGACACGGCCTAGTCGACTCGGATCGTGTAACACTTAGATGACCAAAGGGATGTCAAATCTGAGTGGGAGTTCATTATAATTTGATTAGATGAACTTAATTATCATGAACTTAGTCTAAATTTTTACAATATGTCTTGTAGATCAAATGGCCAACGTAGTCCTCAACTTCAACGCGTTCCTAGAGAAAACCAAGCTGAAAGACGATGGCAGCAACTATACGGACTGGGTCCGGAACCTGAGGATCATCCTCATAGCTGCCAAGAAAGATTATGTCCTACAAGCACCGCTTGGTGACGCACCCGTTCTCCCTGCGGAACAAGACGTTATGAACGCTTGGCAGGCACGTTCCGATGACTACTCCCTCGTTCAGTGCGGCATGCTTTACAGCCTAGAGCCGGGGCTCCAAAAGCGTTTTGACAGACATGGAGCATATGAGATGTTCGAAGAGCTGAAAATGGTTTTCCAAGCTCATGCCCGGGTCGAGAGATATGAAGTCTCCGACAAATTCTTCAGCTGTAAGATGGAGGAAAACAGTTCTGTCAGTGAGCACATACTCACTATGTCTGGGTTGCATAACCGCTTGACTCAGCTGGGAGTTAATCTCCCGGATGATGCGGTCATTGACAGAATCCTCCAGTCGCTTCCACCGAGCTACAAGAGCTTTGTGATGAATTTCAATATGCAGGGGATGGAAAAGACCATTCCTGAAGTATTTGCTATGCTGAAATCAGCAGAGGTAGAAGTCAGAAAGGAACATCAAGTGTTGATGGTCAATAAAACCACTAAGTCCAAGAAGGGCAAGGGTAAAAAGAACTTCAAGAAAGACGGCAAGGTAGTTGCCACGCCCAGCAAGCAAGCTGCCGGGAAGAAGCCAAAGAATGGACCCAAGCCCGAGACTGAGTGTTTTTATTGCAAGGAAAGTGGTCACTGGAAGCGGAATTGCCCCAAATACTTAGCGGACAAGAAGGCCGGCAAAACCAAAGGTATATTTGATATACATGTAATTGATGTGTACCTTACCAGTAATCGTAGTAACTCCTGGGTATTTGATACCGGTGTCGTTGCTCATATTTGTAACACACAACAGGAGCTGCGGAATAAACGGAGACTGGCGAAGGACGAGGTGACGATGCGCGTCGGGAATGGTTCCAAGGTCGATGTGATCGCCGTCGGCACGCTACCTCTACATTTACCTACGGGATTAGTTTTGAACCTCAATAATTGTTATTTTGTGCCAAGTTTGAGCATGAACATTGTATCAGGATCTCGTTTAATTCGAGATG